>NW_027254683.1:0-213351 GCF_044704955.1 Pristiophorus japonicus | reverse complement strand
ATAGAGAGAGGGGGCAGTGTGGATAGAGAGAGGGGACAGTGTGGATAGAGAGACGGGACAGTATGGATGGAGAGAGGGGACAGTTTGGATAGAGAGAGGGGACAGTGTGGATAGAGAGAGGGGACAGTGTGGATAGAGAGAGGGGACAGTGTGGATAGAGAGAGGGGGCAGTGTGGATAGAGAGAGGGGACAGTGTGGATAGAGAGAGGGGACAGTATGGATGGAGAGAGGGGACAGTTTGGATAGAGAGAGGGGACAGTGTGGATAGAGAGAGGGGACAGTGTGGATAGAGATAGGGGACAGTGTGGATAGAGAGAGGGGACAGTGTGGATAGAGAGACGCGACAGTATGGATAGAGAGAGGGGACAGTATGGATCGAGAGAGGGGACATTATGGATCGAGAAAGGGGACTGTATGGATCGAGAGAGGGGACAGTATGGATAGAGAGAGGGGACAGTATGGATCGAGAGAGTGGACAGTGTGGATAGAGAGAGGGGACAGAGTGGATAGAGAGAGGGGACAGTATGGATAGAGAGAGGGGACAGTATGGATAGAGAGAGGGGACAGTATGGATCGAGAGAGGGGACATTATGGATCGAGAGAGGGGACTGTATGTATCGAGAGAGGGGACAGTATGGATAGAGAGAGTGGACAGTATGGATAGAGAGAGGGGACAGTATGGATAGAGAGAGGGGACAGTGTGGATAGAGAGAGAGGACAGTTTGGATAGAGAGAGAGGACAGTGTGGATAGAGAGAGAGGACAGTTTGGATAGAGAGAGGGGACAGTGTGGATAGAGAGAGGGGACAGTGTGGATAGAGAGAGGGGACAGTGTGGATAGAGAGAGGGGACAGTGTGGATAGAGAGAGGGGACAGTGTGGATAGAGAGAGGGGACAGTGTGGATAGAGAGAGGGGACAGTGTGGATAGAGAGAGGGGACAGTGTGGATAGAGAGAGGGGACAGTGTGGATAGAGGGAGGGGATAATGTGGATAGAGAGAGAGGACAGTATGGATGGAGAGAGGGGACTGTGTGGATCGAGAGAGGGGACAGTGTGGATAGAGAGAGGGGACAGTGTGGATAGAGAGAGGGGACAGTGTGTATAGAGAGAAGGGACAGTGTGGATAGAGAGAGGGGACAGTGTGGATAGAGAGAGGGGACAGTATGGATAGAGAGAGGGGACAGTGTTTATAGAGAGAGGGGACAGTATGGATAGAGAGAGGGGACAGTATGGATAGAGAGAGGGGACAGTGTGGATAGAGAGAGGGGACAGTGTGGATAGAGAGACGGGACAGTATGGATAGAAAGAGGGGACAGTGTGGATAGAGAGAGGGGACAGTATGGATAGAGAGAGGGAACAGTATGGATAGAGAGAGGGGACAATATGGATAGAGAGAGAGGATAGTGTGGATAGAGAGAGGGGACAGTGTGGATAGAGAGAGGGGACTGTATCGATGGAGAGAGAGGACAGTATGGATAGAGAGAGGGGACTGTGTGGATCGAGAGCGGGGACAGTGTGGATAGAGAGAGGGGACAGTATGGATAGAGAGAGGGGACAGTGTGGATAGAGAGACGGGACAGTGTGGATCGAGAGAGGGGACAGTGTTGATCGAGAGAGGGGACAGTGTGGATCGAGAGAGGGGACAGTGTGGATGGAGAGAGGGGACAGTGTGGATAGAGAGAGGGGACAGTATGGATAGAGAGAGGGGACTGTATGGATAGAGAGAGGGGACAGTATGGATCGAGAGAGGGGACATTATGGATCGAGAGAGTGGACTGTATGGATCGAGAGAGGGGACAGTATGGATAGAGAGAGGGGACAGTATGGATAGAGAGAGGGGACAGTATGGATCGAGCGAGGGGACATTATGGATCGAGAGAGGGGACTGTATGGATCGAGAGAGGGGACAGTATGGATAGAGAGAGGGGACAGTATGGATAGTGAGAGAAAACTGTATGGATAAAGAGAGAGGACAGCATGGATAGAGAGAGGGGACTGTGTGGATCGAGAGAGGGGACAGTGTGGATAGAGAGAGGGGACAGTATGTTTAGAGAGAGGGGACAGTGTGGATAGAGAGAGGGGACAGTATGTATAGAGAGAGGGGACAGTGTGGATAGAGAGAGGGGACAGTGTGGATAGAGAGAGGGGACAGTGTGGATACAGAGAGGGGACAGTATGGATAGAGAGAGAGGACAGTATGGATAGAGAGAGGGGACAGTGTGGATAGAGAGAGGGGACAGTGTGGATAGAGAGAGGGGACAGTGTGGATAGAGAGAGGGGACAGTGTGGATAGAGAGAGGGGACAGTGTGGACAGATAGAGGGGACAGTGTGGATAGAGAGAGGGGACAGTGAGGATAGAGAGAGGGGACAGTTTGGATAGAGAGAGGGGACAGTGTGGATAGAGAGAGGGGACAGTGTGGATAGAGAGAGGGGACAGTGTGGATAGAGAGAGGGGACAGTGTGGATAGAGAGAGGGGACTGTATGGATAGAGAGAGAGGACAGTATGGATAGAGAGAGGGGACTGTGTGGATCGAGAGAGGGGACCGTGTGGATAGAGAGAGGGGACAGTATGGATAGAGAGAGGGGACAGTGTGGATAGATAGAGGATACAGTGTGGATAGAGAGAGGGGACAGTGTGGATAGAGAGAGGGGACAGTGTGGATAGAGAGTGGGGACAGTGTGGATAGAGAGAGGGGACAGTGTGGATAGAGAGAGGGGACAGTGTGGATAGAGAGAGGGGACAGTGTGGATAGAGAGAGGGGACAGTGTGGACAGATAGAGGGGACAGTGTGGATAGAGAGAGGGGACAGTGAGGATAGAGAGAGGGGACAGTTTGGATAGAGAGAGGGGACAGTGTGGATAGAGAGAGGGGACAGTGTGGATAGAGAGAGGGGACAGTGTGGATAGAGAGAGGGGACAGTGTGGATAGAGAGAGGGGACTGTATGGATAGAGAGAGAGGACAGTATGGATAGAGAGAGGGGACTGTGTGGATCGAGAGAGGGGACCGTGTGGATAGAGAGAGGGGACAGTATGGATAGAGAGAGGGGTCAGTGTGGATAGATAGAGGATACAGTGTGGATAGAGAGAGGGGACAGTGTGGATAGAGAGAAGGGACAGTGTGGATAGAGAGAGGGGACAGTATGGATGGAGAGAGGGGACAGTGTGGATAGAGAGAGGGGACAGTATGGATAGAGAGAGGGGACAGTGTTTATAGAGAGAGGGGACAGTATGGATAGAGAGAGGGGACAGTATGGATGGAGAGAGGGGACAATATGGATAGAGAGAGGGGACAGTATGGATAGAGAGAGGGGACAGTATGGATAGAGAGAGGGGACAGTATGGATAGACAGAGGGGACAGTGTGGATAGAGAGAGGGGACAGTATGGATAGAGAGAGAGGACAGTATGGATCGAGAGAGTGGACAGTATGGATAGAGAGAGTGGACAGTATGGATAGAGACAGGGGACAGTATGGATAGAGAGAGGGGACAGTGTGGATAGAGAGAGAGGACAGTTTGGATAGAGAGAGGGGACAGTGTGGATAGAGAGAGGGGACAGTGTGGATAGAGAGTGGGGACAGTGAAGATAGAGAGAGGGGACAGTGTGGATAGAGAGAGGGGACAGTATGGATAGAGAGAGAGGACTGTATGTATCGCGAGAGGGGACAGTATGGATAGAGAGAGTGGACAGTATGGATAGAGACAGGGGACAGTATGGATAGAGAGAGGGGTCAGTGAGGATAGAGAGAGGGGACAGTGTGGATAGAGAGTGGGGACGGTGTGGATAGAGAGAGGGGTCAGTATGGATAGAGAGAGGGGACAGTATGGATAGAGAGGGGGGACAGTATGGATAGTGAGAGAGGACTGTATGTATCGAGAGAGGGGACAGTATGGATAGAGAGAGTGGACAGTATGGATAGAGACAGGGGACAGTATGGATAGAGAGGGGGGACAGTATGGATAGTGAGAGAGGACTGTATGTATCGAGAGAGGGGACAGTATGGATAGAGAGAGTGGACAGTATGGATAGAGACAGGGGACAGTATGGATAGAGAGAGGGGACAGTGTGGATAGAGAGAGGGTACAGTGTGGATAGAGAGAGGGGACGGTGTGGATAGAGAGAGGGGTCAGTATGGATAGAGAGAGGGGACAGTATGGATAGAGAGAGGGGAAAGTATGGATGGAGAGAGGGGACAGTATGGATAGAGAGAGGGGACAGTATGGATAGAGAGAGGGGACAGTATGGATAGAGAGAGGGGACAGTGTGGATAGAGAGAGGGGACAGTGTGGATAGAGAGAGGGGACAGTGTGGATAGCGAGAGGGGACGGTGTGGATAGAGAGAGGGGACGGTGTGGATAGAGAGAGGGGTCAGTATGGATAGAGAGAGGGGACAGTATGGATAGAGAGAGGGGACAGTATGGATAGAGAGAGGGGACTGTATGGATAGAGAGAGGGGACAGTGTCGATAGAGATAGAGGACAGTGTGGATAGAGAGGGGACAGTGTGGATAGAGAGAGGGGACTGTATGGATAGAGAGAGGGGACAGTGTGGATAGAGAGAGGGGACAGTGTGGATGGAGAGAGGGGACAGTTTGGATGGAGAGAGGGGACAGTGTGGATAGAGAGAGGGGACAGTGTGGATAGAGAGAGGGGACAGTGTGGATAGAGAGAGGGGACAGTATGGATAGAGAGAGGGGACATTATGGATCGAGAAAGGGGACTGTATGGATCGAGAGAGGGGACAGTATGGATAGAGAGAGGGGCCAGTATGGATAGAGAGAGTGGACAGTGTGGATAGAGAGAGGGGACAGTGTGGATCGAGAGAGGGGACATTATGGATCGAGAGAGGGGACTGTATGTATCGAGAGAGGGGACAGTATGGATAGAGAGAGTAGACAGTATGGATAGAGACAGGGGACAGTATGGATAGAGAGAGGGGACAGTGTGGATAGAGAGAGAGGACAGTTTTGATAGAAAGAGGGGACAGTGTGGATAGAGAGAGGGGACAGTGTGGATAGAGAGAGGGGACAGTGAAGATAGAGAGAGGGGACAGTGTGGATAGAGAGAGGGGACAGTGTGGATAGAGAGAGGGGATAGTATGTATAGAGAGAGGGGACAGTGTGGATAGAGAGAGGGGACAGTGTGAGTAGAGATAGAGGACAGTTTGGATAGAGAGAGGGGACAGTGTGGATAGAGAGAGGGGACAGTGTGGATAGAGAGAGGGGACAGTGTGGATAGAGAGAGGGGATAGTATGTATAGAGAGAGGGGACAGTGTGGATAGAGAGACGGGACAGTGTGGATCGAGAGAGGGGACAGTGTTGATCGAGAGAGGGGACAGTGTGGATCGAGAGAGGGGACAGTGTGGATAGAGAGAGGGGACAGTGTGGATAGCGAGAGGGGACAGTATGGATAGAGAGAGGGGACGGTGTGGATAGAGAGAGGGGTCAGTATGGATAGAGAGAGGGGACAGTATGGATAGAGAGAGAGGACAGTATGGATCGAGAGAGTGGACAGTATGGATAGAGAGAGTGGACAGTATGGATAGAGACAGGGGACAGTATGGATAGAGAGAGGGGACAGTGTGGATAGAGAGAGAGGACAGTTTGGATAGAGAGAGGGGACAGTGTGGATAGAGAGAGGGGACAGTGTGGATAGAGAGTGGGGACAGTGTGGATAGAGAGAGGGGACAGTGTGGATAGAGAGAGGGGACAGTGTGGATAGAGAGAGGGGACAGTGTGGATAGAGAGAGGGGACAGTGTGGACAGATAGAGGGGACAGTGTGGATAGAGAGAGGGGACAGTGAGGATAGAGAGAGGGGACAGTTTGGATAGAGAGAGGGGACAGTGTGGATAGAGAGAGGGGACAGTGTGGATAGAGAGAGGGGACAGTGTGGATAGAGAGAGGGGACAGTGTGGATAGAGAGAGGGGACAGTATGGATAGAGAGAGGGGACGGTGTGGATAGAGAGAGGGGTCAGTATGGATAGAGAGAGGGGACAGTATGGATAGAGAGAGAGGACAGTATGGATCGAGAGAGTGGACAGTATGGATAGAGAGAGTGGACAGTATGGATAGAGACAGGGGACAGTATGGATAGAGAGAGGGGACAGTGTGGATAGAGAGAGAGGACAGTTTGGATAGAGAGAGGGGACTGTATGGATAGAGAGAGAGGACAGTATGGATAGAGAGAGGGGACTGTGTTGATCGAGAGAGGGGACAGTGTGGATAGAGAGAGGGGACAGTGTGGATAGAGAGAGGGTACAGTGTGGATAGAGAGAGGGGACAGTGTGGATAGAGAGAAGGGACAGTGTGGATAGAGAGAGGGGACAGTGTGGATAGAGAGAGGGGACAGTATGGACAGAGAGAGGGGACAGTGTTTATAGAGAGAGGGGACAGTATGGATAGAGAGAGGGGACAGTATGGATGGAGAGAGGGGACAGTATGGATAGAGAGAGGGGACAGTATGGATAGAGAGAGGGGACAGTATGGATAGAGAGAGGGGACAGTATGGATGGAGAGAGTGGACAGTGTGGATAGAGAGAGGGGACAGTGTGGATAGCGAGAGGGGACAGTGTGGATAGCGAGAGGGGACAGTGTGGATAGAGAGAGGGGACAGTGTGGATAGAGAGAGGGGACAGTGTGGATAGCGAAAGGGGACAGTATGGATAGAGATAGGGGACGGTGTGGATAGAGAGAGGGGTCAGTATGGATAGAGAGAGGGGACAGTATGGATAGAGAGAGAGGACAGTGTGGATAGAGAGAGGGGACAGTGTGGATAGAGAGAGGGGGCAGTGTGGATAGAGAGAGGGGACTGTGTGGATAGAGAGAGGGGACAGTGTGGATAGAGAGAGGGGACAGTGTGGATGGAGAGAGGGGACAATTTGGATAGAGAGAGGGGACAGTGTGGATAGAGAGAGGGGACAGTGTGGACAGAGAGAGGGGACAGTGTGGATAGAGAGAGGGGACAGTGTGGATAGAGAGAGGGGACAGTATGGATAGAGAGAGGGGACAGTTTGGATAGAGAGAGGGGACAGTGTGGATAGAGAGAGAGGACTGTATGGATAAAGAGAGGGGACAGTATGGTAAGAGAGAGAGGACAGTATGGATAGAGAGAGGGGACAGTATGGATAGAGAGAGGGGACAGTATGGATAGAGAGAGAGGACAGCATGGAGAGAGAGAGGGGACTGTGTGGATCGAGAGAGGGGACAGTGTGAATAGAGAGAGGGGACAGTATGTAGAGAGAGAGGGGACAGTGTGGATAGAGAGAGGGGACAGTATGTATAGAGAGAGGGGACAGTGTGGATAGAGAGAGGGGACAGTGTGGATAGAGAGAGGGGACAGTGTGGATAGAGAGAGGGGACAATGTGGATAGAGAGAGGGGACAGTGTGGATAGAGAGAGGGGACAGTGTGGATAGAGAGAGGGGACAGTGTGGATAGAGAGAGGGGACAGTGTGGATAGAGAGAGGGGACAGTGAGGATAGAGAGAGGGGACAGTTTGGATAGAGAGAGGGGAAAGTGTGGATAGAGAGAGGGGACAGTGTGGATAGAGAGACGGGACAGTGTGGATAGAGAGAGGGGACAGTGTGGATAGAGAGAGGGGACTGTATGGATAGAGAGAGAGGACAGTATGGATAGAGAGAGGGGACTGTGTGGATCGAGAGAGGGGACAGTGTGGATAGAGAGAGGGGACAGTATGGATAGAGAGAGGGGACAGTGTGGATAGAGAGAGTGTACAGTGTGGATAGAAAGAGGGGACAGTGTGGATAGAGAGAAGGGACAGTGTGGATAGAGAGAGGGGACAGTGTGGATAGAGAGAGGGGACAGTATGGATAGAGAGAGGGGACAGTGTTTATAGAGAGAGGGGACAGTATGGATAGAAGAGGGGACAGTATGGATAGAGAGAGGGGACAGTGTGGATAGAGAGAGGGGACAGTGTGGATAGCGAGAGGGGACAGTATGGAAAGAGAGAGGGGACAGTGTGGATAGAGAGAGGGGACAGTGTGGATAGCGAGAGGGGACAGTATGGATAGAGAGAGGGGACGGTGTGGATAGAGAGAGGAGTCAGTATGGATAGAGAGAGGGGACAGTATGGATAGAGAGAGAGGACAGTGTGGATAGAGAGAGGGGACAGTGTGGATAGAGAGAGGGGGCAGTGTGGATAGAGAGAGGGGACAGTGTGGATAGAGAGAGGGGACAGTATGGATGGAGAGAGGGGACAGTTTGGATAGAGAGAGGGGACAGTGTGGATAGAGAGAGGGGACAGTGTGGATAGAGAGAGGGGACAGTGTGGATAGAGAGAGGGGGCAGTGTGGATAGAGAGAGGGGACAGTGTGGATAGAGAGAGGGGACAGTATGGATGGAGAGAGGGGACAGTTTGGATAGAGAGAGGGGACAGTGTGGATAGAGAGAGGGGACAGTGTGGATAGAGATAGGGGACAGTGTGGATAGAGAGAGGGGACAGTGTGGATAGAGAGACGCGACAGTATGGATAGAGAGAGGGGACAGTATGCATCGAGAGAGGGGACATTATGGATCGAGAAAGGGGACTGTATGGATCGAGAGAGGGGACAGTATGGATAGAGAGAGGGGACAGTATGGATCGAGAGAGTGGACAGTGTGGATAGAGAGAGGGGACAGAGTGGATAGAGAGAGGGGACAGTATGGATAGAGAGAGGGGACAGTATGGATCGAGAGAGGGGACATTATGGATCGAGAGAGGGGACTGTATGTATCGAGAGAGGGGACAGTATGGATAGAGAGAGTGGACAGTATGGATAGAGAGAGGGGACAGTATGGATAGAGAGAGGGGACAGTGTGGATATAGAGAGAGGACAGTTTGGATAGAGAGAGAGGACAGTGTGGATAGAGAGAGAGGACAGTTTGGATAGAGAGAGGGGACAGTGTGGATAGAGAGAGGGGACAGTGTGGATAGAGAGAGGGGACAGTGTGGATAGAGAGAGGGGACAGTGTGGATAGAGAGAGGGGACAGTGTGGATAGAGAGAGGGGACAGTGTGGATAGAGAGGGGGGACAGTGTGGATAGAGAGAGGGGACAGTGTGGATAGAGGGAGGGGACAATGTGGATAGAGAGAGAGGACAGTATGGATGGAGAGAGGGGACTGTGTGGATCGAGAGAGGGGACAGTGTGGATAGAGAGAGGGGACAGTGTGGATAGAGAGAGGGGACAGTGTGTATAGAGAGAAGGGACAGTGTGGATAGAGAGAGGGGACAGTGTGGATAGAGAGAGGGGACAGTATGGATAGAGAGAGGGGACAGTGTTTATAGAGAGAGGGGACAGTATGGATAGAGAGAGGGGACAGTATGGATAGAGAGAGGGGACAGTGTGGATAGAGAGAGGGGACAGTGTGGATAGAGAGACGGGACAGTATGGATAGAAAGAGGGGACAGTGTGGATAGAGAGAGGGGACAGTATGGATAGAGAGAGGGAACAGTATGGATAGAGAGAGGGGACAATATGGATAGAGAGAGAGGATAGTGTGGATAGAGAGAGGGGACAGTGTGGATAGAGAGAGGGGACTGTATCGATGGAGAGAGAGGACAGTATGGATAGAGAGAGGGGACTGTGTGGATCGAGAGCGGGGACAGTGTGGATAGAGAGAGGGGACAGTATGGATAGAGAGAGGGGACAGTGTGGATAAAGAGACGGGACAGTGTGGATCGAGAGAGGGGACAGTGTTGATCGAGAGAGGGGACAGTGTGGATCGAGAGAGGGGACAGTGTGGATAGAGAGAGGGGACAGTGTGGATAGAGAGAGGGGACAGCATGGATAGAGAGAGGGGACTGTATGGATAGAGAGAGGGGACAGTATGGATCGAGAGAGGGGACATTATGGATCGAGAGAGTGGACTGTATGGATCGAGAGAGGGGACAGTATGGATAGAGAGAGGGGACAGTATGGATAGAGAGAGGGGACAGTATGGATCGAGCGAGGGGACATTATGGATCGAGAGAGGGGACTGTATGGATCGAGAGAGGGGACAGTATGGATAGAGAGAGGGGACAGTATGGATAGTGAGAGAAAACTGTATGGATAAAGAGAGGGGACATTATTGTTAGAGAGAGAGGACAGTATGGATAGAGAGAGGGGACAGTATGGATAGAGAGAGGGGACAGTATGGATAGAGAGAGAGGACAGCATGGATAGAGAGAGGGGACTGTGTGGATCGAGAGAGGGGACAGTGTGGATAGATAGAGGATACAGTGTGGATAGAGAGAGGGGACAGTGTGGATAGAGAGAGGGGACAGTGTGGATAGAGAGTGGGGACAGTGTGGATAGAGAGAGGGGACAGTGTGGATAGAGAGAGGGGACAGTGTGGATAGAGAGAGGGGACAGTGTGGATAGAGAGAGGGGACAGTGTGGACAGATAGAGGGGACAGTGTGGATAGAGAGAGGGGACAGTGAGGATAGAGAGAGGGGACAGTTTGGATAGAGAGAGGGGACAGTGTGGATAGAGAGAGGGGACAGTGTGGATAGAGAGAGGGGACAGTGTGGATAGAGAGAGGGGACAGTGTGGATAGAGAGAGGGGACTGTATGGATAGAGAGAGAGGACAGTATGGATAGAGAGAGGGGACTGTGTGGATCGAGAGAGGGGACCGTGTGGATAGAGAGAGGGGACAGTATGGATAGAGAGAGGGGTCAGTGTGGATAGATAGAGGATACAGTGTGGATAGAGAGAGGGGACAGTGTGGATAGAGAGAAGGGACAGTGTGGATAGAGAGAGGGGACAGTGTGGATAGAGAGAGGGGACAGTATGGATAGAGAGAGGGGACAGTGTTTATAGAGAGAGGGCACAGTATGGATAGAGAGAGGGGACAGTATGGATGGAGAGAGGGGACAGTATGGATAGAGAGAGGGGACAGTATGGATAGAGAGAGGGGACAGTATGGATAGAGAGAGGGGACAGTATGGATAGACAGAGGGGACAGTGTGGATAGAGTGAGGAGACAGTGTGGATAGCGAGAGGGGACAGTATGGATAGAGAGAGGGGACGGTGTGGATAGAGAGAGGGGTCAGTATGGATAGAGAGAGGGGACAGTATGGATAGAGAGAGAGGACAGTATGGATCGAGAGAGTGGACAGTATGGATAGAGAGAGTGGACAGTATGGATAGAGACAGGGGACAGTATGGATAGAGAGAGGGGACAGTGTGGATAGAGAGAGAGGACAGTTTGGATAGAGAGAGGGGACAGTGTGGATAGAGAGAGGGGACAGTGTGGATAGAGAGTGGGGACAGTGAAGATAGAGAGAGGGGACAGTGTGGATAGAGAGAGGGGACAGTATGGATAGAGAGAGAGGACTGTATGTATCGCGAGAGGGGACAGTATGGATAGAGAGAGTGGACAGTATGGATAGAGACAGGGGACAGTATGGATAGAGAGAGGGGTCAGTGTGGATAGAGAGAGGGGACAGTGTGGATAGAGAGAGGGGACGGTGTGGATAGAGAGAGGGGTCAGTATGGATAGAGAGAGGGGACAGTATGGATAGAGAGGGGGGACAGTATGGATAGTGAGAGAGGACTGTATGTATCGAGAGAGGGGACAGTATGGATAGAGAGAGTGGACAGTATGGATAGAGACAGGGGACAGTATGGATAGAGAGGGGGGACAGTATGGATAGTGAGAGAGGACTGTATGTATCGAGAGAGGGGACAGTATGGATAGAGAGAGTGGACAGTATGGATAGAGACAGGGGACAGTATGGATAGAGAGAGGGGACAGTGTGGATAGAGAGAGGGTACAGTGTGGATAGAGAGAGGGGACGGTGTGGATAGAGAGAGGGGTCAGTATGGATAGAGAGAGGGGACAGTATGGATAGAGAGAGGGGAAAGTATGGATGGAGAGAGGGGACAGTATGGATAGAGAGAGGGGACAGTATGGATAGAGAGAGGGGACAGTATGGATAGAGAGAGGGGACAGTGTGGATAGAGAGAGGGGACAGTGTGGATAGAGAGAGGGGACAGTGTGGATAGCGAGAGGGGACGGTGTGGATAGAGAGAGGGGACGGTGTGGATAGAGAGAGGGGTCAGTATGGATAGAGAGAGGGGACAGTATGGATAGAGAGAGGGGACAGTATGGATAGAGAGAGGGGACTGTATGGATAGAGAGAGGGGACAGTGTCGATAGAGATAGAGGACAGTGTGGATAGAGAGGGGACAGTGTGGATAGAGAGAGGGGACTGTATGGATAGAGAGAGGGGACAGTGTGGATAGAGAGAGGGGACAGTGTGGATGGAGAGAGGGGACAGTTTGAATGGAGAGAGGGGACAGTGTGGATAGAGAGAGGGGACAGTGTGGATAGAGAGAGGGGACAGTGTGGATAGAGAGAGGGGACAGTATGGATAGAGAGAGGGGACTGTATGTATCGAGAGAGGGGACTGTATGTATCGAGAGAGGGGACAGTATGGATAGAGAGAGTAGACAGTATGGATAGAGACAGGGGACAGTATGGATAGAGAGAGGGGACAGTGTGGATAGAGAGAGGGGCCAGTATGGATAGAGAGAGTGGACAGTGTGGATAGAGAGAGGGGACAGTGTGGATCGAGAGAGGGGACATTATGGATCGAGAGAGGGGACAGTATGGATAGAGAGAGTAGACAGTATGGATAGAGACAGGGGACAGTATGGATAGAGAGAGGGGACAGTGTGGATAGAGAGAGAGGACAGTTTTGATAGAGAGAGGGGACAGTGTGGATAGAGAGAGGGGACAGTGTGGATAGAGAGAGGGGACAGTGAAGATAGAGAGAGGGGACAGTGTGGATAGAGAGAGGGGACAGTGTGGATAGAGAGAGGGGATAGTATGTATAGAGAGAGGGGACAGTGTGGATAGAGAGAGGGGACAGTGTGAGTAGAGATAGAGGACAGTTTGGATAGAGAGAGGGGACAGTGTGGATAGAGAGAGGGGACAGTGTGGATAGAGAGAGGGGACAGTGTGGATAGAGAGAGGGGATAGTATGTATAGAGAGAGGGGACAGTGTGGATAGAGAGACGGGACAGTGTGGATCGAGAGAGGGGACAGTGTTGATCGAGAGAGGGGACAGTGTGGATCGAGAGAGGGGACAGTGTGGATAGAGAGAGGGGACAGTGTGGATAGCGAGAGGGGACAGTATGGATAGAGAGAGGGGACGGTGTGGATAGAGAGAGGGGTCAGTATGGATAGAGAGAGGGGACAGTATGGATAGAGAGAGAGGACAGTATGGATCGAGAGAGTGGACAGTATGGATAGAGAGAGTGGACAGTATGGATAGAGACAGGGGACAGTATGGATAGAGAGAGGGGACAGTGTGGATAGCGAGAGGGGACGGTGTGGATAGAGAGAGGGGACGGTGTGGATAGAGAGAGGGGTCAGTATGGATAGAGAGAGGGGACAGTATGGATAGAGAGAGGGGACAGTATGGATAGAGAGAGGGGACTGTATGGATAGAGAGAGGGGACAGTGTCGATAGAGATAGAGGACAGTGTGGATAGAGAGGGGACAGTGTGGATAGAGAGAGGGGACTGTATGGATAGAGAGAGGGGACAGTGTGGATAGAGAGAGGGGACAGTGTGGATGGAGAGAGGGGACAGTTTGGATGGAGAGAGGGGACAGTGTGGATAGAGAGAGGGGACAGTGTGGATAGAGAGAGGGGACAGTGTGGATAGAGAGAGGGGACAGTATGGATAGAGAGAGGGGACATTATGGATCGAGAAAGGGGACTGTATGGATCGAGAGAGGGGACAGTATGGATAGAGAGAGGGGCCAGTATGGATAGAGAGAGTGGACAGTGTGGATAGAGAGAGGGGACAGTGTGGATCGAGAGAGGGGACATTATGGATCGAGAGAGGGGACTGTATGTATCGAGAGAGGGGACAGTATGGATAGAGAGAGTAGACAGTATGGATAGAGACAGGGGACAGTATGGATAGAGAGAGGGGACAGTGTGGATAGAGAGAGAGGACAGTTTTGATAGAGAGAGGGGACAGTGTGGATAGAGAGAGGGGACAGTGTGGATAGAGAGAGGGGACAGTGAAGATAGAGAGAGGGGACAGTGTGGATAGAGAGAGGGGACAGTGTGGATAGAGAGAGGGGATAGTATGTATAGAGAGAGGGGACAGTGTGGATAGAGAGAGGGGACAGTGTGAGTAGAGATAGAGGACAGTTTGGATAGAGAGAGGGGACAGTGTGGATAGAGAGAGGGGACAGTGTGGATAGAGAGAGGGGACAGTGTGGATAGAGAGAGGGGATAGTATGTATAGAGAGAGGGGACAGTGTGGATAGAGAGACGGGACAGTGTGGATCGAGAGAGGGGACAGTGTTGATCGAGAGAGGGGACAGTGTGGATCGAGAGAGGGGACAGTGTGGATAGAGAGAGGGGACAGTGTGGATAGCGAGAGGGGACAGTATGGATAGAGAGAGGGGACGGTGTGGATAGAGAGAGGGGTCAGTATGGATAGAGAGAGGGGACAGTATGGATAGAGAGAGAGGACAGTATGGATCGAGAGAGTGGACAGTATGGATAGAGAGAGTGGACAGTATGGATAGAGACAGGGGACAGTATGGATAGAGAGAGGGGACAGTGTGGATAGAGAGAGAGGACAGTTTGGATAGAGAGAGGGGACAGTGTGGATAGAGAGAGGGGACAGTGTGGATAGAGAGTGGGGACAGTGTGGATAGAGAGAGGGGACAGTGTGGATAGAGAGAGGGGACAGTGTGGATAGAGAGAGGGGACAGTGTGGATAGAGAGAGGGGACAGTGTGGACAGATAGAGGGGACAGTGTGGATAGAGAGAGGGGACAATGAGGATAGAGAGAGGGGACAGTTTGGATAGAGAGAGGGGACAGTGTGGATAGAGAGAGGGGACAGTGTGGATAGAGAGAGGGGACAGTGTGGATAGAGAGAGGGGACAGTGTGGATAGCGAGAGGGGACAGTATGGATAGAGAGAGGGGACGGTGTGGATAGAGAGAGGGGTCAGTATGGATAGAGAGAGGGGACAGTATGGATAGAGAGAGAGGACAGTATGGATCGAGAGAGTGGACAGTATGGATAGAGAGAGTGGACAGTATGGATAGAGACAGGGGACAGTATGGATAGAGAGAGGGGACAGTGTGGATAGAGAGAGAGGACAGTTTGGATAGAGAGAGGGGACTGTATGGATAGAGAGAGAGGACAGTATGGATAGAGAGAGGGGACTGTGTTGATCGAGAGAGGGGACAGTGTGGATAGAGAGAGGGGACAGTGTGGATAGAGAGAGGGTACAGTGTGGATAGAGAGAGGGGACAGTGTGGATAGAGAGAAGGGACAGTGTGGATAGAGAGAGGGGACAGTGTGGATAGAGAGAGGGGACAGTATGGACAGAGAGAGGGGACAGTGTTTATAGAGAGAGGGGACAGTATGGATAGAGAGAGGGGACAGTATGGATGGAGAGAGGGGACAGTATGGATAGAGAGAGGGGACAGTATGGATAGAGAGAGGGGACAGTATGGATAGAGAGAGGGGACAGTATGGATGGAGAGAGTGGACAGTGTGGATAGAGAGAGGGGACAGTGTGGATAGCGAGAGGGGACAGTGTGGATAGCGAGAGGGGACAGTGTGGATAGAGAGAGGGGACAGTGTGGATAGAGAGAGGGGACAGTGTGGATAGCGAAAGGGGACAGTATGGATAGAGATAGGGGACGGTGTGGATAGAGAGAGGGGTCAGTATGGATAGAGAGAGGGGACAGTGTGGATAGAGAGAGGGGACAGTGTGGATAGAGAGAGGGGACGGTGTGGATAGAGAGAGGGGACAGTGTGGATAGAGAGAGGGGACAGTGTGGATAGAGAGAGGGGACAGTGAGGATAGAGAGAGGGGACAGTTTGGATAGAGAGAGGGGCAGTGTGGATAGAGAGAGGGGACAGTGTGGATAGAGAGAGGGGACAGTGTGGATAGAGAGAGGGGACAGTGTGGATAGAGTGAGGGGACAGTGTGGATAGAGAGAGGGACAGTGTGGATAGAGAGAGGGGACTGTTTGGATAGAGAGAGAGGACAGTATGGATAGAGAGAGGGGACTGTGTGGATCGAGAGAGGGGACAGTGTGGATAGAGAGAGGGGACAGTATGGATAGAGAGAGGGGACAGTGTGGATAGAGAGACGGTACAGTGTGGATAGAGAGAGGGGACAGTGTGGATAGAGAGAAGGGACAGTGTGGATAGAGAGAGGGGACAGTGTGGATAGAGAGAGGGGACAGTGTGGATAGAGAGAGGGGACAGTATGGATAGAGAGAGGGGACAGTGTTTATAGAGAGCGGGGACAGTATGGATAGAGAGAGGGGACCGTGTGGATAGAGAGAGGGGACAGTGTGGATAGCGAGAGAGGACAGTGTGGATAGAGAGAGGGGACAGTGTGGATAGAGAGAGGGGTCAGTATGGATAGAGAGAGGGGACTGTATGGATAGAGAGAGGGGACAGTGTGTATAGAGAGAGGGGACAGTGTGGATGGAGAGAGGGGACAGTTTGGATAGAGAGAGGGGACAGTGTGGATAGAGAGAGGGGACAGTGTGGATAGAGAGAGGGGACAGTGTGGATAGAGAGAGGGGACAGTGTGGATGGAGAGAGGGGAGAGTATAGATCGAGAGAGGGGACAGTATGCATCGAGAGAGGGGACATTATGGATCGAGAAAGGGGACTGTATGGATCGAGAGAGGGGACAGTATGGATCGAGAGAGTGGACAGTGTGGATAGAGAGAATGGACAGTGTGGATAGAGAGAGGGCACAGTATGGATAGAGAGTGGGGACATTATGGATAGAGAGAGGGGACAGTATGGATCGAGAGAGGGGACATTATGGATCGAGAGAGGGGACTGTATGTATCGAGAGAGCGGACAGTATGGATAGAGAGAGTGGACAGTATGGATAGAGAGAGGGGACAGTATGGATAGAGAGAGGGGACAGTGTGGATAGAGAGAGGGGACAGTGTGGATAGTGAGAGGGGACAGTGTGGATAGAGAGAGGGGACAGTGTGGATAGAGAGAGGGGACAGTGTGGATAGAGAGAGGGGACAGTGTGGATAGAGAGAGGGGACATGTGAGGATAGAGAGAGGGGACAGTTTGGATAGAGAGAGGGTACAGTGTGGATAGAGAGAGGGGACAGTGTGGATAGAGAGAGGGGACAGTGTGGATAGAGAGAGGGGACAGTGTGGATAGAGAGAGGGGACAGTGTGGATCGAGAGAGGGGACTGTATGGATAGAGAGAGAGGACAGTATGGATAGAGAGAGGGGACTGTGTGGATCGAGAGAGGGGACAGTGTGGATAGAGAGAGTGGACAGTATGGATAGAGAGAGGGGACAGTCTGGATAGAGAGAGGGGACAGTGTGGATAGAGAGAGGTGACAGTGTAGATAGAGAGAGGGGACAGTGTGAATAGAGAGATGGGACAGTGTGGATAGAGAGAGGGGACAGTGTGGCTAGAGAGAGGGGACAGTATGGATAGAGAGAGGGGACAGTGTTTATAGAGAGATGGGACAGTATGGATAGAGAGAGGGGACAGTATGGATGGAGAGAGGGGACAGTATGGATAGAGAGAGGGGACAGTATGGATAGAGAGAGGGGACAGTATGGATAGAGAGAGCGGACAGTGTGGATAGAGAGAGGGGACAGTGTGGATAGAGAGAGGGGACAGTGTGGATAGAGAGAGGGGACAGTGTGGATAGAGAGAGGGGACAGTGTGGATAGAGAGAGGGGACAGTGTGGATAGAGAGAGGGGACAGTGTGGATAGAGAGAGGGGACAGTGTGGATAGAGAGAGGGGACAGTGTGGTTTGAGTGAGGGGACAGTGTGGATAGAGAGAGGGGACAGTGTCGATAGAGAGAGGGAACAGTGTGGATAGAGAGAGGGAAGAGTTTGGATAGAGAGAGGGGAAGTGTGGATAGAGAGAGGGGACAGTATGGATAGAGATAGGGGACAGTGTTTATAGAGAGAGGGGACAGTATGGATAGAGAGAGGGGACAGTGTGGATGGAGAGAGGGGACAGTTTGGATAGAGAGAGGGGACAGTGTGGACAGAGAGAGGGGACAGTGTGGATAGAGAGAGGGGACAGCGTGGATAGAGTGAGGGGACAGTATGGATAGAGAGAGGGGACAGTATGGATCGAGAGAGGGGACATTATGGATCGAGAAAGGGGACTGTATGGATCGAGAGAGGGGACAGTATGGATAGAGAGAGGGGACAGTATGGATCGAGAGAGTGGACAGTGTGGATAGAGAGAGGGGACAGAGTGGATAGAGAGAGGGGACAGTATGGATAGAGAGAGGGGACAGTATGGATAGAGAGAGGGGACAGTATGGATCGAGAGAGGGGACATTATGGATCGAGAGAGGGGACTGTATGTATCGAGAGAGGGGACGGTATGGATAGAGAGAGTGGACAGAATGGATAGAGAGAGGGGACAGTATGGATAGAGAGAGGGGACAGTGTGGATAGAGAGAGAGGACAGTTTGGATAGAGAGAGAGGACAGTGTGGATAGAGAGAGAGGACAGTTTGGATAGAGAGAGGGGACAGTGTGGATAGAGAGAGGGGACAGTGTGGATAGAGAGAGGGGACAGTGTGGATAGAGAGAGGGGACAGTGAGGATAGAGAGAGGGGACAGTATGGATAGAGAGAAGGGACAGTATGGATAGAAAGAGGGGACAGTATGGATCGAGAGAGGGGACATTATGGATCGAGAGAGGGGACTGTATGTATCGAGAGAGGGGACAGTATGGATAGAGAGAGGGCCTAGTATGGATAGAGAGAGAGGACTGTATGGATAGAGAGAGGGGACAGTATGGTTAGAGAGAGAGCACAGTATGGATAGAGAGAGGGGACAGTGTGGATAGAGAGAGAGGACAGTGTGGATAGAGAGAGAGGACAGTGTGGATAGAGAGAGGGGACAGCGTGGATAGAGAGAGGGGACAGTGTGGATAGAGAGAGGGGACAGTATGGATAGAGAGAGAGGACAGTATGGATAGAGAGAGGGGACAGTGTGGATAGAGAGAGGGGACAGTGTGGATAGAGAGAGGGGACGGTGTGGATAGAGAGAGGGGACAGTGTGGATAGAGAGAGGGGACAGTGTGGATAGAGAGAGGGGACAGTGAGGATAGAGAGAGGGGACAGTTTGGATAGAGAGAGGGGCAGTGTGGATAGAGAGAGGGGACAGTGTGGATAGAGAGAGGGGACAGTGTGGATAGAGAGAGGGGACAGTGTGGATAGAGTGAGGGGACAGTGTGGATAGAGAGAGGGGACAGTGTGGATAGAGAGAGGGGACTGTGTGGATAGAGAGAGGGGACAGTGAGGATAGAGAGAGGGGACAGTTTGGATAGAGAGAGGGTACAGTGTGGATAGAGAGAGGGGACAGTGTGGATAGAGAGAGGGGACAGTGTGGATAGAGAGAGGGGACAGTGTGGATAGAGAGAGGGGACAGTGTGGATAGAGAGAGGGGACTGTATGGATAGAGAGAGAGGACAGTATGGATAGAGAGAGGGGACTGTGTGGATCGAGAGAGGGGACAGTGTGGATAGAGAGAGTGGACAGTATGGATAGAGAGAGGGGACAGTCTGGATAGAGAGAGGGGACAGTGTGGATAGAGAGAGGTGACAGGGTAGATAGAGAGAGGGGACAGTGTGAATAGAGAGAGGGGACAGTGTGGATAGAGAGAGGGGACAGTGTGGCTAGAGAGAGGGGACAGTATGGATAGAGAGAGGGGACAGTGTTTATAGAGAGATGGGACAGTATGGATAGAGAGAGGGGACAGTATGGATGGAGAGAGGGGACAGTATGGATAGAGAGAGGGGACAGTATGGATAGAGAGAGGGGACAGTATGGATAGAGAGAGGGGACAGTGTGGATAGAGAGAGGGGACAGTGTGGATAGAGAGAGGGGACAGTGTGGATAGCGAGAGGGGACAGTATGGATAGAGAGAGGGGACGGTGTGGATAGAGAGAGGGGTCAGTATGGATAGAGAGAGGGGTCAGTATGGATAGAGAGAGGGGACAGTGTGGATAGAGAGAGGGGACAGTGTGGATAGAGAGAGGGGACAGTGTGGATAGAGAGAGGGGGCAGTGTGGATAGAGAGAGGGGACAGTGTGGATAGAGAGAGGGGACAGTGTGGATAGAGAGAGGGGACAGTGTGGTTTGAGAGAGGGGACAGTATGGATAGAGAGAGAGGACAGTATGGATAGAGAGAGGGGACAGTGTGGATAGAGAGAGGGGACAGTGTGGATAGAGAGAGGGGACGGTGTGGATAGAGAGAGGGGACAGTGTGGATAGAGAGAGGGGACAGTGTGGATAGAGAGAGGGGACAGTGAGGATAGAGAGAGGGGACAGTTTGGATAGAGAGAGGGGCAGTGTGGATAGAGAGAGGGGACAGTGTGGATAGAGAGAGGGGACAGTGTGGATAGAGAGAGGGGACAGTGTGGATAGAGTGAGGGGACAGTGTGGATAGAGAGAGGGACAGTGTGGATAGAGAGAGGGGACTGTTTGGATAGAGAGAGAGGACAGTATGGATAGAGAGAGGGGACTGTGTGGATCGAGAGAGGGGACAGTGTGGATAGAGAGAGGGGACAGTATGGATAGAGAGAGGGGACAGTGTGGATAGAGAGACGGTACAGTGTGGATAGAGAGAGGGGACAGTGTGGATAGAGAGAAGGGACAGTGTGGATAGAGAGAGGGGACAGTGTGGATAGAGAGAGGGGACAGTGTGGATAGAGAGAGGGGACAGTATGGATAGAGAGAGGGGACAGTGTTTATAGAGAGCGGGGACAGTATGGATAGAGAGAGGGGACCGTGTGGATAGAGAGAGGGGACAGTGTGGATAGCGAGAGAGGACAGTGTGGATAGAGAGAGGGGACAGTGTGGATAGAGAGAGGGGTCAGTATGGATAGAGAGAGGGGACTGTATGGATAGAGAGAGGGGACAGTGTGTATAGAGAGAGGGGACAGTGTGGATGGAGAGAGGGGACAGTTTGGATAGAGAGAGGGGACAGTGTGGATAGAGAGAGGGGACAGTGTGGATAGAGAGAGGGGACAGTGTGGATAGAGAGAGGGGACAGTGTGGATGGAGAGAGGGGAGAGTATAGATCGAGAGAGGGGACAGTATGCATCGAGAGAGGGGACATTATGGATCGAGAAAGGGGACTGTATGGATCGAGAGAGGGGACAGTATGGATCGAGAGAGTGGACAGTGTGGATAGAGAGAATGGACAGTGTGGATAGAGAGAGGGCACAGTATGGATAGAGAGTGGGGACATTATGGATAGAGAGAGGGGACAGTATGGATCGAGAGAGGGGACATTATGGATCGAGAGAGGGGACTGTATGTATCGAGAGAGCGGACAGTATGGATAGAGAGAGTGGACAGTATGGATAGAGAGAGGGGACAGTATGGATAGAGAGAGGGGACAGTGTGGATAGAGAGAGGGGACAGTGTGGATAGTGAGAGGGGACAGTGTGGATAGAGAGAGGGGACAGTGTGGATAGAGAGAGGGGACAGTGTGGATAGAGAGAGGGGACAGTGTGGATAGAGAGAGGGGACATGTGAGGATAGAGAGAGGGGACAGTTTGGATAGAGAGAGGGTACAGTGTGGATAGAGAGAGGGGACAGTGTGGATAGAGAGAGGGGACAGTGTGGATAGAGAGAGGGGACAGTGTGGATAGAGAGAGGGGACAGTGTGGATCGAGAGAGGGGACTGTATGGATAGAGAGAGAGGACAGTATGGATAGAGAGAGGGGACTGTGTGGATCGAGAGAGGGGACAGTGTGGATAGAGAGAGTGGACAGTATGGATAGAGAGAGGGGACAGTCTGGATAGAGAGAGGGGACAGTGTGGATAGAGAGAGGTGACAGTGTAGATAGAGAGAGGGGACAGTGTGAATAGAGAGATGGGACAGTGTGGATAGAGAGAGGGGACAGTGTGGCTAGAGAGAGGGGACAGTATGGATAGAGAGAGGGGACAGTGTTTATAGAGAGATGGGACAATATGGATAGAGAGAGGGGACAGTATGGATGGAGAGAGGGGACAGTATGGATAGAGAGAGGGGACAGTATGGATAGAGAGAGGGGACAGTATGGATAGAGAGAGGGGACAGTGTGGATAGAGAGAGGGGACAGTGTGGATAGAGAGAGGGGACAGTGTGGATAGAGAGAGGGGACAGTGTGGATAGAGAGAGGGGACAGTGTGGATAGAGAGAGGGGACAGTGTGGATAGAGAGAGGGGACAGTGTGGATAGAGAGAGGGGACAGTGTGGATAGAGAGAGGGGACAGTGTGGTTTGAGTGAGGGGACAGTGTGGATAGAGAGAGGGGACAGTGTCGATAGAGAGAGGGAACAGTGTGGATAGAGAGAGGGAAGAGTTTGGATAGAGAGAGGGGAAGTGTGGATAGAGAGAGGGGACAGTATGGATAGAGATAGGGGACAGTGTTTATAGAGAGAGGGGACAGTATGGATAGAGAGAGGGGACAGTGTGGATGGAGAGAGGGGACAGTTTGGATAGAGAGAGGGGACAGTGTGGATAGAGAGAGGGGACAGTGTGGATAGAGAGAGGGGACAGTGTGGATAGAGTGAGGGGACAGTATGGATAGAGAGAGGGGACAGTATGGATCGAGAGAGGGGACATTATGGATCGAGAAAGGGGACTGTATGGATCGAGAGAGGGGACAGTATGGATAGAGAGAGGGGACAGTATGGATCGAGAGAGTGGACAGTGTGGATAGAGAGAGGGGACAGAGTGGATAGAGAGAGGGGACAGTATGGATAGAGAGAGGGGACAGTATGGATAGAGAGAGGGGACAATATGGATCGAGAGAGGGGACATTATGGATCGAGAGAGGGGACTGTATGTATCGAGAGAGGGGACGGTATGGATAGAGAGAGTGGACAGAATGGATAGAGAGAGGGGACAGTATGGATAGAGAGAGGGGACAGTGTGGATAGAGAGAGAGGACAGTTTGGATAGAGAGAGAGGACAGTGTGGATAGAGAGAGAGGACAGTTTGGATAGAGAGAGGGGACAGTGTGGATAGAGAGAGGGGACAGTGTGGATAGAGAGAGGGGACAGTGTGGATAGAGAGAGGGGACAGTGAGGATAGAGAGAGGGGACAGTATGGATAGAGAGAAGGGACAGTATGGATAGAAAGAGGGGACAGTATGGATCGAGAGAGGGGACATTATGGATCGAGAGAGGGGACTGTATGTATCGAGAGAGGGGACAGTATGGATAGAGAGAGGGCCTAGTATGGATAGAGAGAGAGGACTGTATGGATAGAGAGAGGGGACAGTATGGTTAGAGAGAGAGCACAGTATGGATAGAGAGAGGGGACAGTGTGGATAGAGAGAGAGGACAGTGTGGATAGAGAGAGAGGACAGTGTGGATAGAGAGAGGGGACAGCGTGGATAGAGAGAGGGGACAGTGTGGATAGAGAGAGGGGACAGTATGGATAGAGAGAGAGGACAGTATGGATAGAGAGAGGGGACAGTGTGGATAGAGAGAGGGGACAGTGTGGATAGAGAGAGGGGACGGTGTGGATAGAGAGAGGGGACAGTGTGGATAGAGAGAGGGCACAGTATGGATAGAGAGTGGGGACATTATGGATAGAGAGAGGGGACAGTATGGATCGAGAGAGGGGACATTATGGATCGAGAGAGGGGACTGTATGTATCGAGAGAGCGGACAGTATGGATAGAGAGAGTGGACAGTATGGATAGAGAGAGGGGACAGTATGGATAGAGAGAGGGGACAGTGTGGATAGAGAGAGGGGACAGTGTGGATAGTGAGAGGGGACAGTGTGGATAGAGAGAGGGGACAGTGTGGATAGAGAGAGGGGACAGTGTGGATAGAGAGAGGGGACAGTGTGGATAGAGAGAGGGGACATGTGAGGATAGAGAGAGGGGACAGTTTGGATAGAGAGAGGGTACAGTGTGGATAGAGAGAGGGGACAGTGTGGATAGAGAGAGGGGACAGTGTGGATAGAGAGAGGGGACAGTGTGGATAGAGAGAGGGGACAGTGTGGATCGAGAGAGGGGACTGTATGGATAGAGAGAGAGGACAGTATGGATAGAGAGAGGGGACTGTGTGGATCGAGAGAGGGGACAGTGTGGATAGAGAGAGTGGACAGTATGGATAGAGAGAGGGGACAGTCTGGATAGAGAGAGGGGACAGTGTGGATAGAGAGAGGTGACAGTGTAGATAGAGAGAGGGGACAGTGTGAATAGAGAGATGGGACAGTGTGGATAGAGAGAGGGGACAGTGTGGCTAGAGAGAGGGGACAGTATGGATAGAGAGAGGGGACAGTGTTTATAGAGAGATGGGACAGTATGGATAGAGAGAGGGGACAGTATGGATGGAGAGAGGGGACAGTATGGATAGAGAGAGGGGACAGTATGGATAGAGAGAGGGGACAGTATGGATAGAGAGAGGGGACAGTGTGGATAGAGAGAGGGGACAGTGTGGATAGAGAGAGGGGACAGTGTGGATAGCGAGAGGGGACAGTATGGATAGAGAGAGGGGACGGTGTGGATAGAGAGAGGGGTCAGTATGGATAGAGAGAGGGGTCAGTATGGATAGAGAGAGGGGACAGTGTGGATAGAGAGAGGGGACAGTGTGGATAGAGAGAGGGGACAGTGTGGATAGAGAGAGGGGACAGTGTGGATAGAGAGAGGGGACAGTGTGGATAGAGAGAGGGGACAGTGTGGATAGAGAGAGGGGACAGTGTGGTTTGAGTGAGGGGACAGTGTGGATAGAGAGAGGGGACAGTGTCGATAGAGAGAGGGAACAGTGTGGATAGAGAGAGGGAAGAGTTTGGATAGAGAGAGGGGAAGTGTGGATAGAGAGAGGGGACAGTATGGATAGAGATAGGGGACAGTGTTTATAGAGAGAGGGGACAGTATGGATAGAGAGAGGGGACAGTGTGGATGGAGAGAGGGGACAGTTTGGATAGAGAGAGG
The DNA here is from genome assembly GCF_044704955.1 of Pristiophorus japonicus. NCBI lineage: Eukaryota > Metazoa > Chordata > Chondrichthyes > Pristiophoridae > Pristiophorus > Pristiophorus japonicus. The sequence goes on along the minus strand of NW_027254683.1, from coordinate 188,404 downwards.
GGACAGTGTGGATAGATAGAGGGGACAGTGTGGATAGAGAGAGGGGACAGTGTGGATAGAGTGAGGGGACAGTATGGATAGAGAGAGGGGACAGTATGGATCGAGAGAGGGGACATTATGGATCGAGAAAGGGGACTGTATGGATCGAGAGAGGGGACAGTATGGATAGAGAGAGGGGACAGTATGGATCGAGAGAGTGGACAGTGTGGATAGAGAGAGGGGACAGAGTGGATAGAGAGAGGGGACAGTATGGATAGAGAGAGGGGACAGTATGGATAGAGAGAGGGGACAGTATGGATCGAGAGAGGGGACATTATGGATCGAGAGAGGGGACTGTATGTATCGAGAGAGGGGACGGTATGGATAGAGAGAGTGGACAGAATGGATAGAGAGAGGGGACAGTATGGATAGAGAGAGGGGACAGTGTGGATAGAGAGAGAGGACAGTTTGGATAGAGAGAGAGGACAGTGTGGATAGAGAGAGAGGACAGTTTGGATAGAGAGAGGGGACAGTGTGGATAGAGAGAGGGGACAGTGTGGATAGAGAGAGGGGACAGTGTGGATAGAGAGAGGGGACAGTGAGGATAGAGAGAGGGGACAGTATGGATAGAGAGAAGGGACAGTATGGATAGAAAGAGGGGACAGTATGGATCGAGAGAGGGGACATTATGGATCGAGAGAGGGGACTGTATGTATCGAGAGAGGGGACAGTATGGATAGAGAGAGGGCCTAGTATGGATAGAGAGAGAGGACTGTATGGATAGAGAGAGGGGACAGTATGGTTAGAGAGAGAGCACAGTATGGATAGAGAGAGGGGACAGTGTGGATAGAGAGAGAGGACAGTGTGGATAGAGAGAGAGGACAGTGTGGATAGAGAGAGGGGACAGCGTGGATAGAGAGAGGGGACAGTGTGGATAGAGAGAGGGGACAGTATGGATAGAGAGAGAGGACAGTATGGATAGAGAGAGGGGACAGTGTGGATAGAGAGAGGGGACAGTGTGGATAGAGAGAGGGGACGGTGTGGATAGAGAGAGGGGACAGTGTGGATAGAGAGAGGGGACAGTGTGGATAGAGAGAGGGGACAGTGAGGATAGAGAGAGGGGACAGTTTGGATAGAGAGAGGGGCAGTGTGGATAGAGAGAGGGGACAGTGTGGATAGAGAGAGGGGACAGTGTGGATAGAGAGAGGGGACAGTGTGGATAGAGTGAGGGGACAGTGTGGATAGAGAGAGGGGACAGTGTGGATAGAGAGAGGGGACTGTGTGGATAGAGAGAGGGGACAGTGAGGATAGAGAGAGGGGACAGTTTGGATAGAGAGAGGGTACAGTGTGGATAGAGAGAGGGGACAGTGTGGATAGAGAGAGGGGACAGTGTGGATAGAGAGAGGGGACAGTGTGGATAGAGAGAGGGGACAGTGTGGATAGAGAGAGGGGACTGTATGGATAGAGAGAGAGGACAGTATGGATAGAGAGAGGGGACTGTGTGGATCGAGAGAGGGGACAGTGTGGATAGAGAGAGTGGACAGTATGGATAGAGAGAGGGGACAGTCTGGATAGAGAGAGGGGACAGTGTGGATAGAGAGAGGTGACAGGGTAGATAGAGAGAGGGGACAGTGTGAATAGAGAGAGGGGACAGTGTGGATAGAGAGAGGGGACAGTGTGGCTAGAGAGAGGGGACAGTATGGATAGAGAGAGGGGACAGTGTTTATAGAGAGATGGGACAGTATGGATAGAGAGAGGGGACAGTATGGATGGAGAGAGGGGACAGTATGGATAGAGAGAGGGGACAGTATGGATAGAGAGAGGGGACAGTATGGATAGAGAGAGGGGACAGTGTGGATAGAGAGAGGGGACAGTGTGGATAGAGAGAGGGGACAGTGTGGATAGCGAGAGGGGACAGTATGGATAGAGAGAGGGGACGGTGTGGATAGAGAGAGGGGTCAGTATGGATAGAGCGAGGGGTCAGTATGGATAGAGAGAGGGGACAGTGTGGATAGAGAGAGGGGACAGTGTGGATAGAGAGAGGGGACAGTGTGGATAGAGAGAGGGGACAGTGTGGATAGAGAGAGGGGACAGTGTGGATAGAGAGAGGGGACAGTGTGGATAGAGAGAGGGGACAGTGTGGTTTGAGAGGGGGGACACTGTGGATAGAGAGAGGGGACAGTGTCGATAGAGAGAGGGAACAGTGTGGATAGAGAGAGGGAAGAGTTTGGATAGAGAGAGGGGAAGTGTGGATAGAGAGAGGGGACAGTATGGATAGAGATAGGGGACAGTGTTTATAGAGAGAGGGGACAGTATGGATAGAGAGAGGGGACAGTATGGATAGAGAGAGTGGACAGTATGGATAGAGAGCGGGGACAGTATGGATCGAGAGAGGGGACATTATGGATAGAGAGAGGGGACAGTATGGATAGAGAGAGGGGACAGTGTGGATAGAGAGAGGGGACAGTGTGGATAGCGAGAGGGGACAGTATGGATAGAAAGAGGGGACAGTGTGGATAGAGAGCGGGGACAGTGTGGATAGAGAGAGGGGACAGTGTGGACAGAGAGAGGGGACAGTGTGGATCGAGAGAGGGGACAGTGTGGATAGAGAGAGGGGACAGTGTGGATAGAGAGAGGGGACAGTGTGGATAGAGAGAGGGGGCAGTGTGGATAGAGAGAGGGGACTGTATGGATAGAGAGAGGGGACAGTGTGGATAGAGAGAGGGGACAGTGTAGATAGAGAGAGGGGACAGTGTGGATAGAGAGAGGGGACTGTATGGATAGAGAGAGGGGACAGTGTGGATGGAGAGAGGGGACAGTGTGGATGGAGAGAGGGGACAGTTTGGATAGAGAGAGGGGACAGTGTGGATAGAGAGAGGGGACAGTGTGGATAGAGAGAGGGGACAGTGTGGATAGAGAGAGGGTCAGTGTGGATAGAGTGAGGGGACAGTATGGATAGAGAGAGGGGACAGTATGGATCGAGAGAGGGGACATTATGGATCGAGAAAGGGGACTGTATGGATCGAGAGAGGGGACAGTATGGATAGAGAGAGGGGACATTATGGATCGAGAGAGTGGACAGTGTGGATAGAGAGAGGGGACAGAGTGGATAGAGAGAGGGGACAGTATGGATAGAGAGAGGGGACAGTATGGATAGAGAGAGGGGACAGTGTGGATAGAGAGAGGGGACAGTGTGGATAGAGAGAGGGGACAGTGTGGATAGAGAGAGGGGACAGTGTGGATAGAGAGAGGGGACAGTGTGGATAGAGAGAGGGGACAGTGTGGATAGAGAGAGGGGACAGTGTGGATAGAGAGAGGGGACAGTATGGATAGAGAGAGGGGACAGTATGGATAGAGAGAGGGGACAGTGTGGATAGAGAGAGGGGACAGTGTGGATAGAGAGAGGGGACAGTGTGGATAGCGAGAGGGGACAGTATGGATAGAGAGAGGGGACGGTGTGGATAGAGAGAGGGGTCAGTATGGATAGAGCGAGGGGTCAGTATGGATAGAGAGAGGGGACAGTGTGGATAGAGAGAGGGGACAGTGTGGATAGAGAGAGGGGACAGTGTGGATAGAGAGAGGGGACAGTGTGGATAGAGAGAGGGGACAGTGTGGATAGAGAGAGGGGACAGTGTGGATAGAGAGAGGGGACAGTGTGGTTTGAGAGGGGGGACACTGTGGATAGAGAGAGGGGACAGTGTCGATAGAGAGAGGGAACAGTGTGGATAGAGAGAGGGAAGAGTTTGGATAGAGAGAGGGGAAGTGTGGATAGAGAGAGGGGACAGTATGGATAGAGATAGGGGACAGTGTTTATAGAGAGAGGGGACAGTATGGATAGAGAGAGGGGACAGTATGGATAGAGAGAGTGGACAGTATGGATAGAGAGCGGGGACAGTATGGATCGAGAGAGGGGACATTATGGATAGAGAGAGGGGACAGTATGGATAGAGAGAGGGGACAGTGTGGATAGAGAGAGGGGACAGTGTGGATAGCGAGAGGGGACAGTATGGATAGAAAGAGGGGACAGTGTGGATAGAGAGCGGGGACAGTGTGGATAGAGAGAGGGGACAGTGTGGACAGAGAGAGGGGACAGTGTGGATCGAGAGAGGGGACAGTGTGGATAGAGAGAGGGGACAGTGTGGATAGAGAGAGGGGACAGTGTGGATAGAGAGAGGGGGCAGTGTGGATAGAGAGAGGGGACTGTATGGATAGAGAGAGGGGACAGTGTGGATAGAGAGAGGGGACAGTGTAGATAGAGAGAGGGGACAGTGTGGATAGAGAGAGGGGACTGTATGGATAGAGAGAGGGGACAGTGTGGATGGAGAGAGGGGACAGTGTGGATGGAGAGAGGGGACAGTTTGGATAGAGAGAGGGGACAGTGTGGATAGAGAGAGGGGACAGTGTGGATAGAGAGAGGGGACAGTGTGGATAGAGAGAGGGTCAGTGTGGATAGAGTGAGGGGACAGTATGGATAGAGAGAGGGGACAGTATGGATCGAGAGAGGGGACATTATGGATCGAGAAAGGGGACTGTATGGATCGAGAGAGGGGACAGTATGGATAGAGAGAGGGGACATTATGGATCGAGAGAGTGGACAGTGTGGATAGAGAGAGGGGACAGAGTGGATAGAGAGAGGGGACAGTATGGATAGAGAGAGGGGACAGTATGGATAGAGAGAGGGGACAGTATGGATCGAGAGAGGGGACATTATGGATCGAGAGAGGGGACTGTATGTATCGAGAGAGGGGACGGTATGGATAGAGAGAGTGGACAGTATGGATAGAGAGAGGGGACAGTATGGATAGAGAGAGGGGACAGTGTGGATAGAGAGAGAGGACAGTTTGGATAGAGCGAGAGGACAGTGTGGATAGAGAGAGAGGACAGTTTGGATAGAGAGAGGGGACAGTGTGGATAGAGAGAGGGGACAGTGTGGATAGAGAGAGGGGACAGTGTGGATAGCGAGAGGGGACAGTGAGGATAGAGAGAGGGGACAGTATGGATAGAGAGAAGGGACAGTATGGATAGAAAGAGGGGACAGTATGGATCGAGAGAGGGGACATTATGGATCGAGAGAGGGGACTGTATGTATCGAGAGAGAGGACAGTATGGATAGAGAGAGGGCCTAGTATGGATAGAGAGAGAGGACTGTATGGATAGAGAGAGGGGACAGTATGGTTAGAGAGAGAGGACAGTATGGATAGAGAGAGGGGACAGTGTGGATAGAGAGAGAGGACAGTGTGGATAGAGAGAGAGGACAGTGTGGATAGAGAGAGGGGACAGCGTGGATAGAGAGAGGGGACAGTGTGGATAGAGATAGGGGACAGTATGGATAGAGAGAGAGGACAGTATGGATAGAGAGAGGGGACAGTGTGGATAGAGAGAGGGGACAGTGTGGATAGAGAGAGGGGACGGTGTGGATAGAGAGAGGGGACAGTGTGGATAGAGAGAGGGGACAGTGTGGATAGAGAGAGGGGACAGTGAGGATAGAGAGAGGGGACAGTTTGGATAGAGAGAGGGGCAGTGTGGATAGAGAGAGGGGACAGTGTGGATAGAGAGAGGGGACAGTGTGGATAGAGAGAGGGGACAGTGTAGATAGAGTGAGGGGACAGTGTGGATAGAGAGAGGGGACAGTGTGGATAGAGAGAGGGGACTGTTTGGATAGAGAGAGAGGACAGTATGGATAGAGAGAGGGGACTGTGTGGATCGAGAGAGGGGACAGTGTGGATAGAGAGAGGGGACAGTATGGATAGAGAGAGGGGACAGTGTGGATAGAGAGAGGGTACAGTGTGGATAGAGAGAGGGGACAGTGTGGATAGAGAGAAGGGACAGTGTGGATAGAGAGAGGGGACAGTGTGGATAGAGAGAGGGGACAGTGTGGATAGAGGGAGGGGACAGTATGGATAGAGAGAGGGGACAGTGTTTATAGAGAGCGGGGACAGTATGGATAGAGAGAGGGGACAGTATGGATGGAGAGAGGGGACAGTATGGATAGAGAGAGGGGACAGTATGGATAGAGAGAGGGGACAGTATGGATAGAGAGAGGGGACAGTATGGATAGAGAGAGGGGACAGTGTGGATAGAGAGAGGGGACAGTGTGGATAGCGAGAGAGGACAGTGTGGATAGAGAGAGGGGACAGTGTGGATAGAGAGAAGGGGTCAGTATGGATAGAGAGAAGGGACTGTATGGATAGAGAGAGGGGACAGTGTGTATAGAGAGAGGGGACAGTGTGGATGGAGAGAGGGGACAGTGTGGATAGAGAGAGGGGACAGTGTGGATAGAGAGAGGGGACAGTGTGGATAGAGAGAGGGGACAGTGTGGATAGAGAGAGGGGAGAGTATAGATAGAGAGAGGGGACAGTATGGATCGAGAGAGGGGACATTATGGATCGAGAAAGGGGACTGTATGGATCGAGAGAGGGGACAGTATGGATCGAGAGAGTGGACAGTGTGGATAGAGAGAATGGACAGTGTGGATAGAGAGAGGGGACAGTATGGATAGAGAGTGGGGACATTATGGATAGAGAGAGGGGACAGTATGGATCGAGAGAGGGGACATTATGGATCGAGAGAGGGGACTGTATGTATCGAGAGAGGGGACAGTATGGATAGAGAGAGTGGACAGTATGGATAGAGAGAGGGGACAGTATGGATAGAGAGAGGGGACAGTGTGGATAGAGAGAGGGGACAGTGTGGATAGTGAGAGGGGACAGTGTGGATAGAGAGAGGGGACAGTGTGGATAGAGAGAGGGGACAGTGTGGATAGAGAGAGGGGACAGTGTGGATAGAGAGAGGGGACAGTGAGGATAGAGAGAGGGGACAGTTTGGATAGAGAGAGGGTACAGTGTGGATAGAGAGAGGGGACAGTGTGGATAGAGAGAGGGGACAGTGTGGATAGAGAGAGGGGACAGTGTGGATAGAGAGAGGGGACAGTGTGGCTAGAGAGAGGGGACTGTATGGATAGAGAGAGAGGACAGTATGGATAGAGAGAGGGGACTGTGTGGATCGAGAGAGGGGACAGTGTGGATAGAGAGAGTGGACAGTATGGATAGAGAGAGGGGACAGTCTGGATAGAGAGAGGGGACAGTGTGGATAGAGAGAGGTGACAGTGTAGATAGAGAGAGGGGACAGTGTGAATAGAGAGAGGGGACAGTGTGGATAGAGAGAGGGGACAGTGTGGCTAGAGAGAGGGGACAGTATAGATAGAGAGAGGGGACAGTGTTTATAGAGAGATGGGACAGTATGGATAGAGAGAGGGGACAGTATGGATGGAGAGAGGGGACAGTATGGATAGAGAGAGGGGACAGTATGGATAGAGAGAGGGGACAGTATGGATAGAGAGAGGGGACAGTGTGGATAGAGAGAGGGGACAGTGTGGATAGAGAGAGGGGACAGTGTGGATAGCGAGAGGGGACAGTATGGATAGAGAGAGGGGACGGTGTGGATAGAGAGAGGGGTCAGTATGGATAGAGAGAGGGGTCAGTATGGATAGAGAGAGGGGACAGTGTGGATAGAGAGAGGGGACAGTGTGGATAGAGAGAGGGGACAGTGTGGATAGAGAGAGGGGACAGTGTGGATAGAGAGAGGGGACAGTGTGGATAGAGAGAGGGGACAGTGTGGATAGAGAGAGGGGACAGTGTGGTTTGAGAGAGGGGACAGTGTGGATAGAGAGAGGGGACAGTGTCGATAGAGAGAGGGAACAGTGTGGATAGAGAGAGGGAAGAGTTTGGATAGAGAGAGGGGAAGTGTGGATAGAGAGAGGGGACAGTATGGATAGAGATAGGGGACAGTGTTTATAGAGAAAGGGGACAGTATGGATAGAGAGAGGGGACAGTATGGATAGAGAGAGTGGACAGTATGGATAGAGAGCGGGGACATTATGGATAGAGAGAGGGGACAGTATGGATAGAGAGAGGGGGCAGTGTGGATAGAGAGAGGGGACAGTGTGGATAGCGAGAGGGGACAGTATGGATAGAAAGAGGGGACAGTGTGGATAGAGAGCGGGGACAGTGTGGATAGAGAGAGGGGACAGTGTGGATAGAGAGAGGGGACAGTGTGGATCGAGAGAGGGGACAGTGTGGATAGAGAGAGGGGACAGTGTGGATAGAGAGAGGGGACAGTGTGGATAGAGAGAGGGGGCAGTGTGGATAGAGAGAGGGGACTGTATGGATAGAGAGAGGGGACAGTGTGGATAGAGAGAGGGGACAGTGTAGATAGAGAGAGGGGACAGTGTGGATAGAGAGAGGGGACTGTATGGATAGAGAGAGGGGACAGTGTGGATGGAGAGAGGGGACAGTGTGGATGGAGTGAGGGGACAGTTTGGATAGAGAGAGGGGACAGTGTGGATAGAGAGAGGGGACAGTGTGGATAGAGAGAGGGGACAGTGTGGATAGAGAGAGGGGACAGTGTGGATAGAGTGAGGGGACAGTATGGATAGAGAGAGGGGACAGTATGGATCGAGAGAGGGGACAGTATGGATCGAGAAAGGGGACTGTATGGATAGAGAGAGGGGACAGTATGGATCGAGAGAGTGGACAGTGTGGATAGAGAGAGGGGTCAGAGTGGATAGAGAGAGGGGACAGTATGGATAGAGAGAGGGGACAGTATGGATAGAGAGAGGGGACAGTATGGATCGAGAGAGGGGACATTATGGATCGAGAGAGGGGACTGTATGTATCGAGAGAGGGGACGGTATGGATAGAGAGAGTGGACAGTGTGGATAGAGAGAGGGGACAGTGTAGATAGAGAGAGGGGACAGTGTGGATAGAGAGAGGGGACTGTATGGATAGAGAGAGGGGACAGTGTGGATGGAGAGAGGGGACAGTGTGGATGGAGTGAGGGGACAGTTTGGATAGAGAGAGGGGACAGTGTGGATAGAGAGAGGGGACAGTGTGGATAGAGAGAGGGGACAGTGTGGATAGAGAGAGGGGACAGTGTGGATAGAGTGAGGGGACAGTATGGATAGAGAGAGGGGACAGTATGGATCGAGAGAGGGGACAGTATGGATCGAGAAAGGGGACTGTATGGATCGAGAGAGGGGACAGTATGGATAGAGAGAGGGGACAGTATGGATCGAGAGAGTGGACAGTGTGGATAGAGAGAGGGGACAGAGTGGATAGAGAGAGGGGACAGTATGGATAGAGAGAGGGGACAGTATGGATAGAGAGAGGGGACAGTATGGATCGAGAGAGGGGACATTATGGATCGAGAGAGGGGACTGTATGTATCGAGAGAGGGGACGGTATGGATAGAGAGAGTGGACAGTATGGATAGAGAGAGGGGACAGTATGGATAGAGAGAGGGGACAGTGTGGATAGAGAGAGAGGACAGTTTGAATAGAGAGAGAGGACAGTGTGGATAGAGAGAGAGGACAGTTTGGATAGAGAGAGGGGACAGTGTGGATAGAGAGAGGGGACAGTGTGGATAGAAAGAGGGACAGTGTGGATAGAGAGAGGGGACAGTGAGGATAGAGAGAGGGGACAGTATGGATAGAGAGAAGGGACAGTATGGATAGAAAGAGGGGACAGTATGGATCGAGAGAGGGGACATTATGGATCGAGAGAGGGGACTGTATGTATCGAGAGAGGGGACAGTATGGATAGAGAGAGGGCCTAGTATGGATAGATAGAGAGGACTGTATGGATAGAGAGAGGGGACAGTATGGTTAGAGAGAGAGGACAGTATGGATAGAGAGAGGGGACAGTGTGGATAGAGAGAGGACAGTGTGGATAGAGAGAGAGGACAGTGTGGATAGAGAGAGGGGACAGCGTGGATAGAGAGAGGGGACAGTGTGGATAGAGAGAGGGGACAGTATGGATAGAGAGAGAGGACAGTATGGATAGAGAGAGGGGACAGTGTGGATAGAGAGAGGGGACAGTGTGGATAGAGAGAGGGGACGGTGTGGATAGAGAGAGGGGACAGTGTGGATAGAGAGAGGGGACAGTGTGGATAGAGAGAGGGGACAGTGTGGATAGAGAGAGGGGACAGTTTGGATAGAGAGAGGGGCAGTGTGGATAGAGAGAGGGGACAGTGTGGATAGAGAGAGGGGACAGTGTGGATAGAGAGAGGGGACAGTGTGGATAGAGTGAGGGGACAGTGTGGATAGAGAGAGGGGACAGTATGGATGGAGAGAGGGGACAGTATGGATAGAGAGAGGGGACAGTATGGATAGAGAGAGGGGACAGTATGGATAGAGAGAGGGGACAGTATGGATAGAGAGAGGGGACAGTGTGGATAGAGAGAGGGGACAGTGTGGATAGCGAGAGAGGACAGTGTGGATAGAGAGAGGGGACAGTGTGGATAGAGAGAGGGGTCAGTATGGATAGAGAGAGGGGACTGTATGGATAGAGAGAGGGGACAGTGTGTATGGAGAGAGGGGACAGTGTGGATGGAGAGAGGGGACAGTTTGGATAGAGAGAGGGGACAGTGTGGATAGAGAGAGGGGACAGTGTGGATAGAGAGAGGGGACAGTGTGGATAGAGAGAGGGGACAGTGTGGATAGAGAGAGGGGAGAGTATAGATAGAGAGAGGGGACAGTATGGATCGAGAGAGGGGACATTATGGATCGAGAAAGGGGACTGTATGGATCGAGAGAGGGGACAGTATGGATCGAGAGAGTGGACAGTGTGGATAGAGAGAATGGACAGTGTGGATAGAGAGAGGGGACATAGTGGATAGAGAGAGGGGACAGTATGGATAGAGAGAGGGGACAGTATGGATAGAGAGAGGGGACAGTATGGATCGAGAGAGGGGACATTATGGATCGAGAGAGGGGACTGTATGTATCGAGAGAGGGGACGGTATGGATAGAGAGAGTGGACAGTATGGATAGAGAGAGGGGACAGTATGGATAGAGAGAGGGGACAGTGTGGATAGAGAGAGAGGACAGTTTGGATAGAGAGAGAGGACAGTGTGGATAGAGAGAGAGGACAGTTTGGATAGAAAGAGGGGAGAGTATGGATCGAGAGAGGGGACATTATGGATCGAGAGAGGGGACAGTATGGATAGAGAGAGGGGACAGTGTGGATAGAGAGAGGACAGTGTGGATAGAGAGAGAGGACAGTGTGGATAGAGAGAGGGGACAGCGTGGATAGAGAGAGGGGACAGTGTGGATAGAGAGAGGGGACAGTATGGATAGAGAGAGAGGACAGTATGGATAGAGAGAGGGGACAGTGTGGATAGAGAGAGGGGACAGTGTGGATAGAGAGAGGGGACGGTGTGGATAGAGAGAGGGGACAGTGTGGATAGAGAGAGGGGACAGTGTGGATAGAGAGAGGGGACAGTGTGGATAGAGAGAGGGGACAGTTTGGATAGAGAGAGGGGCAGTGTGGATAGAGAGAGGGGACAGTGTGGATAGAGAGAGGGGACAGTGTTTATAGAGAGCGGGGACAGTATGGATAGAGAGAGGGGACAGTATGGATGGAGAGAGGGGACAGTATGGATAGAGAGAGGGGACAGTATGGATAGAGAGAGGGGACAGTATGGATAGAGAGAGGGGACAGTGTGGATAGAGAGAGGGGACAGTGTGGATAGCGAGAGAGGACAGTGTGGATAGAGAGAGGGGACAGTGTGGATAGAGAGAGGGGTCAGTATGGATAGAGAGAGGGGACTGTATGGATAGAGAGAGGGGACAGTGTGTATGGAGAGAGGGGACAGTGTGGATGGAGAGAGGGGACAGTTTGGATAGAGAGAGGGGACAGTGTGGATAGAGAGAGGGGACAGATTGGATAGAGAGAGGGGACAGTGTGGATAGAGAGAGGGGACAGTGTGGATAGAGAGAGGGGAGAGTATAGATAGAGAGAGGGGACAGTATGGATCGAGAGAGGGGACATTATGGATCGAGAAAGGGGACTGCATGGATCGAGAGAGGGGACAGTATGGATCGAGAGAGTGGACAGTGTGGATAGAGAGAATGGACAGTGTGGATAGAGAGAGGGGACAGAGTGGATAGAGAGAGGCGACAGTATGGATAGAGAGAGGGGACAGTATGGATAGAGAGAGGGGACAGTATGGATCGAGAGAGGGGACATTATGGATCGAGAGAGGGGACTGTATGTATCGAGAGAGGGGACGGTATGGATAGAGAGAGTGGACAGTATGGATAGAGAGAGGGGACAGTATGGATAGAGAGAGGGGACAGTGTGGATAGAGAGAGAGGACAGTTTGGATAGAGAGAGAGGACAGTGTGGATAGAGAGAGAGGACAGTTTGGATAGAGAGAGGGCACAGTGTGGATAGAGAGAGGGGACAGTGTGGATAGAGAGAATGGACAGTGTGGATAGAGAGAGGGGACAGAGTGGATAGAGAGAGGGGACAGTATGGATAGAGAGAGGGGACAGTATGGATAGAGAGAGGGGACAGTATGGATCGAGAGAGGGGACATTATGGATCGAGAGAGGGGACTGTATGTATCGAGAGAGGGGACGGTATGGATAGAGAGAGTGGACAGTATGGATAGAGAGAGGGGACAGTATGGATAGAGAGAGGGGACAGTGTGGATAGAGAGAGAGGACAGTTTGGATAGAGAGAGAGGACAGTGTGGATAGAGAGAGAGGACAGTTTGGATAGAGAGAGGGGACAGTGTGGATAGAGAGAGGGGACAGTGTGGATAGAAAGAGGGACAGTGTGGATAGAGAGAGGGGACAGTGAGGATAGAGAGAGGGGACAGTATGGATAGAGAGAAGGGACAGTATGGATAGAAAGAGGGGAGAGTATGGATCGAGAGAGGGGACATTATGGATCGAGAGAGGGGACTGTATGTATCGAGAGAGGGGACAGTATGGATAGAGAGAGGGCCTAGTATGGATAGAGAGAGAGGACTGTATGGATAGAGAGAGGGGACAGTATGGTTAGAGAGAGAGGACAGTATGGATAGAGAGAGGGGACAGTGTGGATAGAGAGAGGACAGTGTGGATAGAGAGAGAGGACAGTGTGGATAGAGAGAGGGGACAGCGTGGATAGAGAGAGGGGACAGTGTGGATAGAGAGAGGGGACAGTATGGATAGAGAGAGAGGACAGTATGGATAGAGAGAGGGGACAGTGTGGATAGAGAGAGGGGACAGTGTGGATAGAGAGAGGGGACGGTGTGGATAGAGAGAGGGGACAGTGTGGATAGAGAGAGGGGACAGTGTGGATAGAGAGAGGGGACAGTGTGGATAGAGAGAGGGGACAGTTTGGATAGAGAGAGGGGCAGTGTGGATAGAGAGAGGGGACAGTGTGGATAGAGAGAGGGGACAGTGTTTATAGAGAGCGGGGACAGTATGGATAGAGAGAGGGGACAGTATGGATGGAGAGAGGGGACAGTATGGATAGAGAGAGGGGACAGTATGGATAGAGAGAGGGGACAGTATGGATAGAGAGAGGGGACAGTGTGGATAGAGAGAGGGGACAGTGTGGATAGCGAGAGAGGACAGTGTGGATAGAGAGAGGGGACAGTGTGGATAGAGAGAGGGGTCAGTATGGATAGAGAGAGGGGACTGTATGGATAGAGAGAGGGGACAGTGTGTATGGAGAGAGGGGACAGTGTGGATGGAGAGAGGGGACAGTTTGGATAGAGAGAGGGGACAGTGTGGATAGAGAGAGGGGACAGTTTGGATAGAGAGAGGGGACAGTGTGGATAGAGAGAGGGGACAGTGTGGATAGAGAGAGGGGAGAGTATAGATAGAGAGAGGGGACAGTATGGATCGAGAGAGGGGACATTATGGATCGAGAAAGGGGACTGTATGGATCGAGAGAGGGGACAGTATGGATCGAGAGAGTGGACAGTGTGGATAGAGAGAATGGACAGTGTGGATAGAGAGAGGGGACAGAGTGGATAGAGAGAGGGGACAGTATGGATAGAGAGAGGGGACAGTATGGATAGAGAGAGGGGACAGTATGGATCGAGAGAGGGGACATTATGGATCGAGAGAGGGGACTGTATGTATCGAGAGAGGGGACGGTATGGATAGAGAGAGTGGACAGTATGGATAGAGAGAGGGGACAGTATGGATAGAGAGAGGGGACAGTGTGGATAGAGAGAGAGGACAGTTTGGATAGAGAGAGAGGACAGTGTGGATAGAGAGAGAGGACAGTTTGGATAGAGAGAGGGGACAGTGTGGATAGAGAAGGGGACAGTGTGGATAGAAAGAGGGACAGTGTGGATAGAGAGAGGGGCAGTGAGGATAGAGAGAGGGGACAGTATGGATAGAGAGAAGGGACAGTATGGATAGAAAGAGGGGACAGTATGGATCGAGAGAGGGGACATTATGGATCGAGAGAGGGGACTGTATGTATCGAGAGAGGGGACAGTATGGATAGAGAGAGGGCCTAGTATGGATAGAGAGAGAGGACTGTATGGATAGAGAGAGGGGACAGTATGGTTAGAGAGAGAGGACAGTATGGATAGAGAGAGGGGACAGTGTGGATAGAGAGAGGACAGTGTGGATAGAGAGAGAGGACAGTGTGGATAGAGAGAGGGGACAGCGTGGATAGAGAGAGGGGACAGTGTGGATAGAGAGAGGGGACAGTATGGATAGAGAGAGAGGACAGTATGGATAGAGAGAGGGGACAGTGTGGATAGAGAGAGGGGACAGTGTGGATAGAGAGAGGGGACGGTGTGGATAGAGAGAGGGGACAGTGTAGATAGAGAGAGGGGACAGTGTGGATAGAGAGAGGGGACAGTGTGGATAGAGAGAGGGGACAGTTTGGATAGAGAGAGGGGCAGTGTGGATAGAGAGAGGGGACAGTGTGGATAGAGAGAGGGGACAGTGTGGATAGAGAGAGGGGACAGTGTGGATAGAGTGAGGGGACAGTGTGGATAGAGAGAGGGGACAGTGTGGATAGAGAGAGGGGACTGTTTGGATAGAGAGAGAGGACAGTATGGATAGAGAGAGGGGACTGTGTGGATCGAGAGAGGGGACAGTGTGGATAGAGAGAGGGGAGAGTATGGATAGAGAGAGGGGACAGTGTGGATAGAGAGAGGGTACAGTGTGGATAGAGAGAGGGGACAGTGTGGATAGAGAGAAGGGACAGTGTGGATAGAGAGAGGGGACAGTGTGGATAGAGAGAGGGGACAGTGTGGATAGAGAGAGGGGACAGTATGGATAGAGAGAGGGGACAGTGTTTATAGAGAGCGGGGACAGTATGGATAGAGAGAGGGGACAGTATGGATGGAGAGAGGGGACAGTATGGATAGAGAGAGGGGACAGTATGGATAGAGAGAGGGGACAGTATGGATAGAGAGAGGGGACAGTATGGATAGAGAGAGGGGACAGTGTGGATAGAGAGAGGGGACAGTGTGGATAGCGAGAGAGGACAGTGTGGATAGAGAGAGGGGACAGTGAGGATAGAGAGAGGGGTCAGTATGGATAGAGAGAGGGGACTGTATGGATAGAGAGAGGGGACAGTGTGTATGGAGAGAGGGGACAGTGTGGATGGAGAGAGGGGACAGTTTGGATAGAGAGAGGGGACAGTGTGGATAGAGAGAGGGGACAGTGTGGATAGAGAGAGGGGACAGTGTGGATAGAGAGAGGGGACAGTGTGGATAGAGAGAGGGGAGAGTATAGATAGAGAGAGGGGACAGTATGGATCGAGAGAGGGGACATTATGGATCGAGAAAGGGGACTGTATGGATCGAGAGAGGGGACAGTATGGATCGAGAGAGTGGACAGTGTGGATAGAGAGAATGGACAGTGTGGATAGAGAGAGGGGACAGTATGGATAGAGAGTGGGGACATTATGGATAGAGAGAGGGGACAGTATGGATCGAGAGAGGGGACATTATGGATCGAGAGAGGGGACTGTATGTATCGAGAGAGGGGACAGTATGGATAGAGAGAGTGGACAGTATGGATAGAGAGAGGGGACAGTATGGATAGAGAGAGGGGACAGTGTGGATAGAGAGAGGGGACAGTGTGGATAGAGAGAGGGGACAGTGTGGATAGAGAGAGGGGACAGTGTGGATAGAGAGAGGGGACAGTGTGGATAGAGAGAGGGGACAGTGTGGATAGAGAGAGGGGACAGTGAGGATAGAGAGAGGGGACAGTTTGGATAGAGAGAGGGTACAGTGTGGATAGAGAGAGGGGACAGTGTGGATAGAGAGAGGGGACAGTGTGGATAGAGAGAGGGGACAGTGTGGATAGAGAGAGGGGACAGTGTGGATAGAGAGAGGGGACTGTATGGATAGAGAGAGAGGACAGTATGGATAGAGAGAGGGGACTGTGTGGATCGAGAGAGGGGACAGTGTGGATAGAGAGAGTGGACAGTATGGATAGAGAGAGGGGACAGTCTGGATAGAGAGAGGGGACAGTGTGGATAGAGAGAGGTGACAGTGTAGATAGAGAGAGGGGACATTGTGAATAGAGAGAGGGGACAGTGTGGATAGAGAGAGGGGACAGTGTGGCTAGAGAGAGGGGACAGTATGGATAGAGAGAGGGGACAATGTTTATAGAGAGATGGGACAGTATGGATAGAGAGAGGGGACAGTATGGATGGAGAGAGGGGACAGTATGGATAGAGAGAGGGGACAGTATGGATAGAGAGAGGGGACAGTATGGATAGAGAGAGGGGACAGTGTGGATAGAGAGAGGGGACAGTGTGGATAGAGAGAGGGGACAGTGTGGATAGCGAGAGGGGACAGTATGGATAGAGAGAGGGGACGGTGTGGATAGAGAGAGGGGTCAGTATGGTTTGAGAGAGGGGACAGTGTGGATAGAGAGAGGGGACAGTGTCGATAGAGAGAGGGAACAGTGTGGATAGAGAGAGGGAAGAGTTTGGATAGAGAGAGGGGAAGTGTGGATAGAGAGAGGGGACAGTATGGATAGAGATAGGGGACAGTGTTTATAGAGAGAGGGGACAGTATGGATAGAGAGAGGGGACAGTATGGATAGAGAGAGTGGACAGTATGGATAGAGAGCGGGGACAGTATGGATAGAGAGCGGGGACAGTATGGATGGAGAGAGGGGACAGTATGGATAGAGAGAGGGGGCAGTGTGGATAGAGAGAGGGGACAGTGTGGATAGCGAGAGGGGACAGTATGGATAGAAAGAGGGGACAGTGTGGATAGAGAGAGGGGACAGTATGGATAGAGAGAGGGAACAGTATGGATAGAGAGAGGGGACAGTATGGATAGAGAGAGAGGACAGTGTGGATAGAGAGAGGGGACAGTGTGGATAGAGAGAGGGGACTGTATGGATAGAGAGAGGGGACAGTGTGGATAGAGAGAGGGGACAGTGTGGATGGAGAGAGGGAACAGTTTGGATAGAGAGAGCGTACAATGTGGATAGAGAGAGGGGACAGTGTGGATAGAGAGAGGGGACAGTGTGGATAGAGAGAGGGGACAGTGTGGATAGAGAGAGGGGACAATATGGATAGAGAGAGGGGACAGTATGGATCGAGAGAGGGGACATTATGGTTCGAGAGAGGGGACTGTATGTAGCGAGAGAGGGGACAGTATGAATAGAGAGAGGGGTCAGTATGGATAGAGAGAGGGGACAGTATGGATCGAGAGAGGGGACAGTGTGGAGAGAGAAAGGGTACAGTATGGATAGAGAGAGGGGACAGTATGGATAGAGAGAGGGGTCAGTGTGGATAGAGATAGAGGACAGTTTGGATAGAGAGAGGGGACAGTGTGGATAGAGAGAGGGGACAGTGTGGATAGAGAGAGGGGACAGTGTGGATAGAGAGAGGGGACAGTGTGGATAGAGAAAGGGGACAGTGTGGATGGAGAGAGGGGACAGTGTGGATAGAGAGAGGGGAATGTGTGGATAGAGAGAGGGAAGAGTTTGGATAGAGAGAGGGGATAGTGTGGATAGAGAGAGAGGGGACAGTGTGGATAGAGAGAGGGGAAGTGTGGATAGAGAGAGGGGACAGTATGGATAGAGAGAGGGGACAGTATGGATAGAGAGAGGGGACAGTGTTTATAGAGAGAGGGGACAGCATGGATAGAGAGAGGGGACAGTATGGATAGAGAGAGGGGACAGTGTGGATAGAGAGAGGGGACAGTATGGATAGAGAGCGGGGACAGTATGGATAGAGAGAGGGGACAGTATGGATAGAGAGAGGGGACAGTATGGATAGAGAGAGGGGACAGTGTGGATAGAGAGAGGGGACAGTGTGGATAGAGAGAGGGGACAGTATGGATAGAGAGAGGGGACAGTATGGAGAGAGAGAGGGGACAGTGTGGATAGAGAGAGGGGACAGTGTGGATGGAGAGAGGGAACAGTTTGGATAGAGAGAGGGTACAATGTGGATAGAGAGAGGGGACAGTGTGGATAGCGAGAGAGGACAGTGTGGATAGAGAGAGGGGACAGTGTGGATAGAGAGAGGGGTCAGTATGGATAGAGAGAGGGGACTGTATGGATAGAGAGAGGGGACAGTGTGTATGTAGAGAGGGGACAGTGTGGATGGAGAGAGGGGACAGTTTGGATAGAGAGAGGGGACAGTGTGGATAGAGAGAGGGGACAGTTTGGATAGAGAGAGGGGACAGTGTGGATAGAGAGAGGGGACAGTGTGGATAGAGAGAGGGGAGAGTATAGATAGAGAGAGGGGACAGTATGGATCGAGAGAGGGGACATTATGGATCGAGAAAGGGGACTGTATGGATCGAGAGAGGGGACAGTATGGATCGAGAGAGTGGACAGTGTAGATAGAGAGAATGGACAGTGTGGATAGAGAGAGGGGACAGAGTGGATAGAGAGAGGGGACAGTATGGATAGAGAGAGGGGACAGTATGGATAGAGAGAGGGGACAGTATGGATCGAGAGAGGGGACATTATGGATCGAGAGAGGGGACTGTATGTATCGAGAGAGGGGACGGTATGGATAGAGAGAGTGGACAGTATGGATAGAGAGAGGGGACAGTATGGATAGAGAGAGGGGACAGTGTGGATAGAGAGAGAGGACAGTTTGGATAGAGAGAGAGGACAGTGTGGATAGAGAGAGAGGACAGTTTGGATAGAGAGAGGGGACAGTGTGGATAGAGAGAGGGGACAGTGTGGATAGAAAGAGGGACAGTGTGGATAGAGAGAGGGGACAGTGAGGATAGAGAGAGGGGACAGTATGGATAGAGAGAAGGGACAGTATGGATAGAAAGAGGGGACAGTATGGATCGAGAGAGGGGACATTATGGATCGAGAGAGGGGACTGTATGTATCGAGAGAGGGGACAGTATGGATAGAGAGAGGGCCTAGTATGGATAGAGAGAGAGGACTGTATGGATAGAGAGAGGGGACAGTATGGTTAGAGAGAGAGGACAGTATGGATAGAGAGAGGGGACAGTGTGGATAGAGAGAGGACAGTGTGGATAGAGAGAGAGGACAGTGTGGATAGAGAGAGGGGACAGCGTGGATAGAGAGAGGGGACAGTGTGGATAGAGAGAGGGGACAGTATGGATAGAGAGAGAGGACAGTATGGATAGAGAGAGGGGACAGTGTGGATAGAGAGAGGGGACAGTGTGGATAGAGAGAGGGGACGGTGTGGATAGAGAGAGGGGACAGTGTGGATAGAGAGAGGGGACAGTGTGGATAGAGAGAGGGGACAGTGTGGATAGAGAGAGGGGACAGTTTGGATAGAGAGAGGGGCAGTGTGGATAGAGAGAGGGGACAGTGTGGATAGAGAGAGGGGACAGTGTGGATAGAGAGAGGGGACAGTGTGGATAGAGTGAGGGGACAGTGTGGATAGAGAGAGGGGACAGTGTGGATAGAGAGAGGGGACTGTTTGGATAGAGAGAGAGGACAGTATGGATAGAGAGAGGGGACTGTGTGGATCGAGAGAGGGGACAGTGTGGATAGAGAGAGGGGAGAGTATGGATAGAGAGAGGGGACAGTGTGGATAGAGAGAGGGTACAGTGTGGATAGAGAGAGGGGACAGTGTGGATAGAGAGAAGGGACAGTGTGGATAGAGAGAGGGGACAGTGTGGATAGAGAGAGGGGACAGTGTGGATAGAGAGAGGGGACAGTATGGATAGAGAGAGGGGACAGTGTTTATAGAGAGCGGGGACAGTATGGATAGAGAGAGGGGACAGTATGGATGGAGAGAGGGGACAGTATGGATAGAGAGAGGGGACAGTATGGATAGAGAGAGGGGACAGTATGGATAGAGAGAGGGGACAGGATGGATAGAGAGAGGGGACAGTGTGGATAGAGAGAGGGGACAATGTGGATAGCGAGAGAGGACAGTGTGGATAGAGAGAGGGGACAGTGAGGATAGAGAGAGGGGTCAGTATGGATAGAGAGAGGGGACTGTATGGATAGAGAGAGGGGACAGTGTGTATGGAGAGAGGGGACAGTGTGGATGGAGAGAGGGGACAGTTTGGATAGAGAGAGGGGACAGTGTGGATAGAGAGAGGGGACAGTGTGGATAGAGAGAGGGGACAGTGTGGATAGAGAGAGGGGACAGTGTGGATAGAGAGAGGGGAGAGTATAGATAGAGAGAGGGGACAGTATGGATCGAGAGAGGGGACATTATGGATCGAGAAAGGGGACTGTATGGATCGAGAGAGGGGACAGTATGGATCGAGAGAGTGGACAGTGTGGATAGAGAGATTGGACAGTGTGGATAGAGAGAGGGGACAGTATGGATAGAGAGTGGGGACATTATGGATAGAGAGAGGGGACAGTATGGATCGAGAGAGGGGACATTATGGATCGAGAGAGGGGACTGTATGTATCGAGAGAGGGGACAGTATGGATAGAGAGAGTGGACAGTATGGATAGAGAGAGGGGACAGTATGGATAGAGAGAGGGGACAGTGTGGATAGAGAGAGGGGACAGTGTGGATAGAGAGAGGGGACAGTGTGGATAGAGAGAGGGGACAGTGTGGATAGAGAGAGGGGACAGTGTGGATAGAGAGAGGGGACAGTGTGGATAGAGAGAGGGGACAGTGAGGATAGAGAGAGGGGACAGTTTGGATAGAGAGAGGGTACAGTGTGGATAGAGAGAGGGGACAGTGTGGATAGAGAGAGGGGACAGTGTGGATAGAGAGAGGGGACAGTGTGGATAGAGAGAGGGGACAGTGTGGATAGAGAGAGGGGACTGTATGGATAGAGAGAGAGGACAGTATGGATAGAGAGAGGGGACTGTGTGGATCGAGAGAGGGGACAGTGTGGATAGAGAGAGTGGACAGTATGGATAGAGAGAGGGGACAGTCTGGATAGAGAGAGGGGACAGTGTGGATAGAGAGAGGTGACAGTGTAGATAGAGAGAGGGGACATTGTGAATAGAGAGAGGGGACAGTGTGGATAGAGAGAGGGGACAGTGTGGCTAGAGAGAGGGGACAGTATGGATAGAGAGAGGGGACAGTGTTTATAGAGAGATGGGACAGTATGGATAGAGAGAGGGGACAGTATGGATGGAGAGAGGGGACAGTATGGATAGAGAGAGGGGACAGTATGGATAGAGAGAGGGGACAGTATGGATAGAGAGAGGGGACAGTGTGGATAGAGAGAGGGGACAGTGTGGATAGAGAGAGGGGACAGTGTGGATAGCGAGAGGGGACAGTATGGATAGAGAGAGGGGACGGTGTGGATAGAGAGAGGGGTCAGTATGGTTTGAGAGAGGGGACAGTGTGGATAGAGAGAGGGGACAGTGTCGATAGAGAGAGGGAACAGTGTGGATAGAGAGAGGGAAGAGTTTGGATAGAGAGAGGGGACAGTATGGATAGAGAGAGGGAACAGTATGGATAGAGAGAGGGGACAGTATGGATAGAGAGAGAGGACAGTGTGGATAGAGAGAGGGGACAGTGTGGATAGAGAGAGGGGACTGTATGGATAGAGAGAGGGGACAGTGTGGATAGAGAGAGGGGACAGTGTGGATGGAGAGAGGGAACAGTTTGGATAGAGAGAGCGTACAATGTGGATAGAGAGAGGGGACAGTGTGGATAGAGAGAGGGGACAGTGTGGATAGAGAGAGGGGACAGTGTGGATAGAGAGAGGGGACAATATGGATAGAGAGAGGGGACAGTATGGATCGAGAGAGGGGACATTATGGTTCGAGAGAGGGGACTGTATGTAGCGAGAGAGGGGACAGTATGAATAGAGAGAGGGGTCAGTATGGATAGAGAGAGGGGACAGTATGGATCGAGAGAGGTGACAGTGTGGAGAGAGAAAGGGTACAGTATGGATAGAGAGAGGGGACAGTATGGATAGAGAGAGGGGTCAGTGTGGATAGAGATAGAGGACAGTTTGGATAGAGAGAGGGGACAGTGTGGATAGAGAGAGGGGACAGTGTGGATAGAGAGAGGGGACAGTGTGGATAGAGAGAGGGGACAGTGTGGATAGAGAAAGGGGACAGTGTGGATGGAGAGAGGGGACAGTGTGGATAGAGAGAGGGGAATGTGTGGATAGAGAGAGGGAAGAGTTTGGATAGAGAGAGGGGATAGTGTGGATAGAGAGAGAGGGGACAGTGTGGATAGAGAGAGGGGAAGTGTGGATAGAGAGAGGGGACAGTATGGATAGAGAGAGGGGACAGTATGGATAGAGAGAGGGGACAGTGTTTATAGAGAGAGGGGACAGCATGGATAGAGAGAGGGGACAGTATGGATAGAGAGAGGGGACAGTGTGGATAGAGAGAGGGGACAGTATGGATAGAGAGCGGGGACAGTATGGATAGAGAGAGGGGACAGTATGGATAGAGAGAGGGGACAGTATGGATAGAGAGAGGGGACAGTGTGGATAGAGAGAGGGGACAGTGTGGATAGAGAGAGGGGACAGTATGGATAGAGAGAGGGGACAGTATGGAGAGAGAGAGGGGACAGGATGGATAGAGAGAGGGGACAGTATGGATCGAGAGAGGGGACATTATGGATCGAGAGAGGGGACTGTATGTATCGAGAGAGGGGACATTATGGATCGAGAGAGGGGACTGTATGTATCGAGAGAGGGGACAGTATGGATAGAGAGAGTGGACAGTATGGATAGAGAGAGGGGACAGTATGGATAGAGAGAGGGGACAGTGTGGATAGAGAGAGAGGACAGTTTGGATAGAGAGAGGGGACAGTGTGGATAGAGAGAGGGGACAGTGTGGATAGAGAGAGGGGACAGTGTGGATAGAGAGAGGGGACAGTGTGGATAGAGAGAGGTGACAGTGTGGATAGAGAGAGGGGACAGTATGGAGAGAGAGAGGGGACAGTATGGATAGAGAGAGGGGACAGTGTGGATAGAGATAGAGGACAGTTTGTATAGAGAGAGGGAACAGTGTGGATAGAGAGAGGGGACAGTATGGATAGAGAGAAGGGACAGTATGGATAGTGAGAGGGGACAGTATGGATAGAGAGAGGGGACAGTGTGGATAGAGATAGAGGACAGTTTGGATAGAGAGAGGGGACAGTGTGGATAGAGAGAGGGGACAGTATGGATAGAGAGAGGTGACAGTGTGGATAGAGAGAGGGGACAGTGTGGATAGAGAGAGGGGACAGTGTGGATAGAGAGAGGGGACAGTGTGGATAGAGAGAGGGGACAGTATGGATAGAGAGAGGGGACAGTGTGGTTAGAGAGAGGGGACAGTGTGGATAGAGAGAGGGGACAGTGTCGATAGAGAGAGGGAATCGTGTGGATAGAGAGAGGGAAGAGTTTGGATAGAGAGAGGGGAAGTGTGGATAGAGAGAGGGGACAGTGTGGATAGAGAGAGGGTACAGTGTTTATAGAGAGAACGGACAGTATGGATAGAGAGAGTGGACAGTATTAATAGAGAGCGGGGACAGTATGGATAGAGAGCGGGGACAGTATGGATAGAGAGCGGGGACAGTATGGATAGAGAGAGGGGACAGTGTGGATAGCGAGAGGGGACAGTGTGGATAGAGAGAGGGGACAGTGTGGATAGAGAGAGGGGACAGTGTGGATAGAGAGAGGGGACAGTGTGGATAGAGAGAGGGGACAGTGTGGATAGAGAGAGGGGACTGTATGGATAGAGTGAGAGGACAGTGTGGATAGAGAGAATGGACAGTGTGGATAGAGAGAGGGGACAGTATGGATCGAGAGAGGGGACATTATGGATCGAGAGAAAGGAACTGTATGTATCGAGAGAGGGGACAGTATGGATAGAGAGAGTGGACAGTATGGATAGAGAGAGGGGACAGTATGGATAGAGAGAGGGGACAGTGTGGATAGAGAGAGGGGACAGTGTGGATAGAGAGAGGGGACAGTGTGGATAGAGAGAGGGGACAGTGTGGATAGAGAGAGGGGACAGTGTGGATAGAGAGAGGGGACAGTGTGGATAGAGAGAGGGGACTGTGTGGATCGAGAGAGGGGACAGTGTGGATAGAGAGAGGGGACAGTATGGATAGAGAGAGGGGACAGTCTGGATAGAGAGAGGGGACAGTGTGGATAGAGAGAGGGGACAGTGTAGATAGAGAGAGGGGACAGTGTGAATAGAGAGAGGGGACAGTGTGGATAGAGAGAGTGGACAGTGTGGATAAAGAGAGGGGCAGTGTGGATAGAGAGAGGGGACAGTATGGATCGAGAGAGGGGACAGTGTTTATAGAGAGAGGGGACAGTATGGATAGAGAGAGGGGACAGTATGGATGGAGAGAGGGGACAGTATGGATAGAGAGAGGGGACAGTGTGGATAGAGAGAGGGGACAGTGTGGATAGAGAGAGGGGACAGTGTGGATAGCGAGAGGGGACAGTATGGATAGAGAGAGGGGACGGTGTGGATAGAGAGAGGGGTCAGTACGGATAGAGAGAGGGGACAGTATGGATAGAGAGAGGGGGCAGTATGGATAGAGAGAGGGGACAGTATGGATAGAGAGAGGGGACAGTGTGGATAGAGAGAGGGGACAGTGTGGATAGAGAGAGGGGACAGTGTGGATAGAGAGAGGGGACTGTCTGGAAAGAGAGAGGGGACAGTGTGGATAGAGAGAGGGGACAGTGTGGATAGAGAGAGGGGACAGTTTGGATAGAGAGAGGGGACAGTGTGGATAGAGAGAGGGGACAGTGTGGATAGAGAGAGGGGACAGTGTGGATAGAGAGAGGGGACAGTATGGATAGAGAGAGGGGACAGTATGGATAGAGAGAGTGGACAGTATGGATAGAGAGAGGGGACAGTATGGATAGAGAGAGGGGACAGTGTGGATAGAGAGAGAGGACAGTTTGGATAGAGAGAGGGGACAGTGTGGATAGAGAGAGGGGACATTGTGGATAGAGAGAGGGGACAGTGAAGATAGAGAGAGGGGACAGTGTGGATAGAGAGAGGGGACAGTGTGGATAGAGAGAGCGGATAGTATGGATAGAGAGAGGAGACAGTATGGATAGAGAGAGGGGACAGTGTGGATAGAGATAGAGGACAGTTTGGATAGAGAGAGGGGACAGTGTGGATAGAGAGAGGGGACAGTGTGGATAGAGAGAGGGGACAGTGTGGATAGAGAGAGGGGACAGTGTGGATAGAGAGAGGGGACAGTGTGGATAGAGACAGGGGACAGTGTGGTTAGAGAGAGGGGAAAGTGTGGATAGAGAGAGGGGACAGTGTCGATAGAGAGAGGGAACAGTGTGGATAGAGAGAGGGAAGAGTTTGGATAGAGAGAGGGAAAGTGTGGATAGAGAGAGGGGACAGTATGGATAGAGATAGGGGACAGTGTTTATAGAGAGAGGGGACAGTATGGATAGAGAGAGGGGACAGTATGGATAGAGAGAGTGGACAGTATGGATAGAGAGCGGGGACAGTATGGATAGAGAGCGGGGACAGTATGGATAGAGAGAGGGGACAGTATGGATAGAGAGAGGGGACAGTGTGGATAGAGAGAGAGGACAGTGTGGATAGCGAGAGGTGACAGTATGGATAGAAAGAGGGGACAGTGTGGATAGAGAGAGGGGACAGTGTGGATAGAGAGAGGGAACAGTATGGATAGAGAGAGGGGACAGTATGGATAGAGAGAGAGGACAGTGTGGATAGAGAGAGGGGACAGTGTGGATAGAGAGAGGGGACTGTATGGATAGAGAGAGGGGACAGTGTGGATAGAGAGAGGGGACAGTGTGGATAGAGATAGGGTACAATGTGGATAGAGAGAGGGGACAGTGTGGATAGAGAGAGGGGACAGTGTGGATAGAGAGAGGGGACAGTATGGATAGAGAGAGGGGACAGTATGGATCGAGAGAGGGGACATTATGTATCGAGAGAGGGGACTGTATGGATCGAGAGAGGGGACAGTATGGATAGAGAGAGGGGACAGTATGGATCGAGAGAGTGGACAGTGTGGCTAGAGAGAGGGGACAGTGTGCATAGAGAGAGGGGACAGTGTGGATAGATAGAGGGGACAGTATGGATAGAGAGAGGGGACAGTATGGATCGAGAGAGGGGACATTATTGATCGAGAGAGGGGACTGTATGTAGCGAGAGAGGGGACAGTATGAATAGAGAGAGGGGTCAGTATGGATAGAGAGAGGGGACAGTATGTATCGAGAGAGGGGACAGTGTGGATAGAGAAAGGGTACAGTATGGATAGAGAGAGGGGACAGTATGGATAGAGAGAGGGGACAGTGTGGATAGAGATAGAGGACAGTTTGGATAGAGAGAGGGGACAGTGTGGATAGAGAGAGGGGACAGTGTGGATAGAGAGAGGGGACAGTGTGGATAGAGAGAGGGGACAGTGTGGATAGAGAGAGGGGACAGTGTGGATAGAGAGAGGGGACAGTGTCGATGGAGAGAGGGGACAGTGTGGATAGAGAGAGGGGACAGTGTGGATAGAGAGAGGGAAGAGTTTGGATAGAGAGAGGGGACAGTGTGGATAGAGAGAGAGGGGACAGTGTGGATAGAGAGAGGGGAAGTGTGGATAGAGAGAGGGGACAGTATGGATAGAGAGAGGGGACAGTGTTTATAGAGAGAGGGGACAGTATGGATAGAGAGAGGGGACAGTATGGATAGAGAGAGGGGACAGTATGGATAGAGAGAGGGGACAGTATGGATAGAGAGCGGGGACAGTATGGATAGAGAGAGGGGACAGTATGGATAGAGAGAGGGTCAGTATGGATAGAGAGAGGGGACAGTGTGGATCTAGAGAGGGGACAGTGTGGATAGAGAGAGGAGACAGTGTGGATAGAGAGAGGGGACAGTATGGATCGAGAGAGGGGACATTATGGATCGAGAGAGGGGACTGTATGTATCGAGAGAGGGGACAGTGTGGATAGAGTGAGGGGACAGTGTGGATAGAGAGAGGGATGAGTTTGGATAGAGAGAGGGGACAGTGTGGATAGAGAGAGAGGGGACAGTGTGGATAGAGAGAGGGGAAGTGTGGATAGAGAGAGGGGACAGTATGGATGGAGAGAGGGGGCAGTATGGATAGAGAGAGGGGACAGTGTTTATCGAGAGAGGGGACAGCATGGATAGAGAGAGGGGACAGTGTTTATAGAGAGAGGGGACAGTATGGATAGAGAGAGGGGACAGTATGGATAGAGAGAGTGGACAGTATGGATAGAGAGCGGGGACAGTATGGATAGAGAGCGGGGACAGTATGGATAGAGAGAGGGGACAGTATGGATAGAGAGAGGGGACAGTGTGGATAGAGAGAGAGGACAGTGTGGATAGCGAGAGGTGACAGTATGGATAGAGAGAGGGGACAGTGTGGATAGAGAGAGAGGACAGTTTGGATAGAGAGAGGGGACAGTGTGGATAGAGAGAGGGGACATTGTGGATAGAGAGAGGGGACAGTGAAGATAGAGAGAGGGGACAGTGTGGATAGAGAGAGGGGACAGTGTGGATAGAGAGAGCGGATAGTATGGATAGAGAGAGGAGACAGTATGGATAGAGAGAGGGGACAGTGTGGATAGAGATAGAGGACAGTTTGGATAGAGAGAGGGGACAGTGTGGATAGAGAGAGGGGACAGTGTGGATAGAGAGAGTGGACAGTGTGGATAGAGAGAGGGGACAGTGTGGATAGAGAGAGGGGACAGTGTGGATAGAGACAGGGGACAGTGTGGTTAGAGAGAGGGGAAAGTGTGGATAGAGAGAGGGGACAGTGTCGATAGAGAGAGGGAACAGTGTGGATAGAGAGAGGGAAGAGTTTGGATAGAGAGAGGGAAAGTGTGGATAGAGAGAGGGGACAGTATGGATAGAGATAGGGGACAGTGTTTATAGAGAGAGGGGACAGTATGGATAGAGAGAGGGGACAGTATGGATAGAGAGAGTGGACAGTATGGATAGAGAGCGGGGACAGTATGGATAGAGAGCGGGGACAGTATGGATAGAGAGAGGGGACAGTATGGATAGAGAGAGGGGACAGTGTGGATAGAGAGAGAGGACAGTGTGGATAGCGAGAGGTGACAGTATGGATAGAAAGAGGGGACAGTGTGGATAGAGAGAGGGGACAGTGTGGATAGAGAGAGGGAACAGTATGGATAGAGAGAGGGGACAGTATGGATAGAGAGAGAGGACAGTGTGGATAGAGAGAGGGGACAGTGTGGATAGAGAGAGGGGACTGTATGGATAGAGAGAGGGGACAGTGTGGATAGAGAGAGGGGACAGTGTGGATAGAGATAGGGTACAATGTGGATAGAGAGAGGGGACAGTGTGGATAGAGAGAGGGGACAGTGTGGATAGAGAGAGGGGACAGTATGGATAGAGAGAGGGGACAGTATGGATCGAGAGAGGGGACATTATGGATCGAGAGAGGGGACTGTATGGATCGAGAGAGGGGACAGTATGGATAGAGAGAGGGGACAGTATGGATCGAGAGAGTGGACAGTGTGGCTAGAGAGAGGGGACAGTGTGCATAGAGAGAGGGGACAGTGTGGATAGATAGAGGGGACAGTATGGATAGAGAGAGGGGACAGTATGGATCGAGAGAGGGGACATTATTGATCGAGAGAGGGGACTGTATGTAGCGAGAGAGGGGACAGTATGAATAGAGAGAGGGGTCAGTATGGATAGAGAGAGGGGACAGTATGTATCGAGAGAGGAGACAGTGTGGATAGAGAAAGGGTACAGTATGGATAGAGAGAGGGGACAGTATGGATAGAGAGAGGGGACAGTGTGGATAGAGATAGAGGACAGTTTGGATAGAGAGAGGGGACAGTGTGGATAGAGAGAGGGGACAGTGTGGATAGAGAGAGGGGACAGTGTGGATAGAGAGAGGGGACAGTGTGGATAGAGAGAGGGGACAGTGTGGATAGAGAGAGGGGACAGTGTCGATGGAGAGAGGGGACAGTGTGGATAGAGAGAGGGGACAGTGTGGATAGAGAGAGGGAAGAGTTTGGATAGAGAGAGGGGACAGTGTGGATAGAGAGAGAGGGGACAGTGTGGATAGAGAGAGGGGAAGTGTGGATAGAGAGAGGGGACAGTATGGATAGAGAGAGGGGACAGTGTTTATAGAGAGAGGGGACAGTATGGATAGAGAGAGGGGACAGTATGGATAGAGAGAGGGGACAGTATGGATAGAGAGAGGGGACAGTATGGATAGAGAGCGGGGACAGTATGGATAGAGAGAGGGGACAGTATGGATAGAGAGAGGGGACAGTATGGATACAGAGAGGGGACAGTGTGGATCTAGAGAGGGGACAGTGTGGATAGAGAGAGGAGACAGTGTGGATAGAGAGAGGGGACAGTATGGATCGAGAGAGGGGACATTATGGATCGAGAGAGGGGACTGTATGTATCGAGAGAGGGGACAGTGTGGATAGAGTGAGGGGACAGTGTGGATAGAGAGAGGGATGAGTTTGGATAGAGAGAGGGGACAGTGTGGATAGAGAGAGAGGGGACAGTGTGGATAGAGAGAGGGGAAGTGTGGATAGAGAGAGGGGACAGTATGGATGGAGAGAGGGGACAGTATGGATAGAGAGAGGGGACAGTGTTTATCGAGAGAGGGGACAGCATGGATAGAGAGAGGGGACAGTATGGATAGAGAGAGTGGACAGTATGTATAGAGAGAGTGGACAGTATGGATAGAGAGAGGGGACAGTGTGGATAGAGAGAGGGGACAGTGTGGATAGAGAGAGGGGACAGTGTGGATAGAGAGAGGGGACAGTGTGGATAGAGAGAGGGGACAGTGTGGACAGAGAGAGGTGACAGTGTGGATAGAGAGAGGGGACAGTGTGGATAGAGAGAGGGGGCAGTGTGGATAGAGAGAGGGGACTGTATGGATAGAGAGAGGGGACAGTGTGGATAGAGAGAGTGGACAGTGTAGATAGAGAGAGGGGACAGTGTGGATAGAGAGAGGGGACTGTATGGATAGAGAGAGGGGACAGTGTGGATGGAGAGAGGGGACAGTGTGGATGGAGAGAGGGGACAGTTTGGATAGAGAGAGGGGACAGTGTGGATAGAGAGAGGGGACAGTGTGGATAGAGAGAGGGGACAGTGTGGATAGAGAGAGGGGACAGTGTGGATAGAGTGAGGGGACAGTATGGATAGAGAGAGGGGACAGTATGGATCGAGAGAGGGGACATTATGGATCGAGAAAGGGGACTGTATGGATCGAGAGAGGGGACAGTATGGATAGAGAGAGGGGACAGTATGGATCGAGAGAGTGGACAGTGTGAATAGAGAGAGGGGACAGAGTGGATAGAGAGAGGGGACAGTATGGATAGAGAGAGGGGACAGTATGGATAGAGAAAGGGGACAGTATGGATCGAGAGAGGGGACATTATGGATCGAGAGAGGGGACTGTGTGTATCGAGAGAGGGGACGGTATGGATAGAGAGAGTGGACAGTATGGATAGAGAGAGGGGACAGTATGGATAGAGAGAGGGGACAGTGTGGATAGAGAGAGAGGACAGTTTGGATAGAGAGAGAGGACAGTGTGGATAGAGAGAGAGGACAGTTTGGATAGAGAGAGGGGACAGTGTGGATAGAGAGAGGGGACAGTGTGGATAGAGAGAGGGGACAGTGTGGATAGAGAGAGGGGACAGTGAGGATAGAGAGAGGGGACAGTATGGATAGAGAGAAGGGACAGTATGGATAGAAAGAGGGGACAGTATGGATCGAGAGAGGGGACATTATGGATCGAGAGAGGGGACTGTATGTATCGAGAGAGGGGACAGTATGGATAGAGAGAGGGCCTAGTATGGATAGAGAGAGAGGACTGTATGGATAGAGAGAGGGGACAGTATGGTTAGAGAGAGAGGACAGTATGGATAGAGAGAGGGGACAGTGTGGATAGAGAGAGAGGACAGTGTGGATAGAGAGAGAGGACAGTGTGGATAGAGAGAGGGGACAGCGTGGATAGAGAGAGGGGACAGCGTGGATAGAGAGAGGGGACAGTATGGATAGAGAGAGAGGACAGTATGGATAGAGAGAGGGGACAGTGTGGATAGAGAGAGGGGACAGTGTGGATAGAGAGAGGGGACGGTGTGGATAGAGAGAGGGGACAGTGTGGATAGAGAGAGGGGACAGTATGGGTAGAGAGAGGGGACAGTGAGGATAGAGAGAGGGGACAGTTTGGATAGAGAGAGGGGACAGTGTGGATAGAGAGAAGGGACAGTGTGGATAGAGAGAGGGGACAGTGTGGATAGAGAGAGGGGACAGTGTGGATAGAGAGAGGGGACAGTATGGATAGAGAGAGGGGACACTGTTTATAGAGAGCGGGGACAGTATGGATAGAGAGAGGGGACAGTATGGATGGAGAGAGGGGACAGTATGGATAGAGAGAGGGGACAGTATGGATAGAGAGAGGGGACAGTATGGATAGAGAGAGGGGACAGTATGGATAGAGAGAGGGGACAGTGTGGATAGAGAGAGGGGACAGTGTGGATAGCGAGAGAGGACAGTGTGGATAGAGAGAGGGGACAGTGTGGATAGAGAGAGGGGTCAGTATGGATAGAGAGAGGGGACTGTATGGATAGAGAGAGGGGACAGTGTGTATAGAGAGAGGGGACAGTGTGGATAGAGAGAGGGGACAGTGTGGATCGAGAGAGGGGACATTATGGATCGAGAAAGGGGACTGTATGGATCGAGAGAGGGGACAGTATGGATCGAGAGAGTGGACAGTGTGGATAGAGAGAATGGACAGTGTGGATAGAGAGAGGGGACAGTATGGATAGAGAGTGGGGACATTATGGATAGAGAGAGGGGACAGTATGGATCAAGAGAGGGGACATTATGGATCGAGAGAGGGGACTGTATGTATCGAGAGAGGGGACAGTATGGATAGAGAGAGTGGACAGTATGGATAGAGAAAGGGGACAGTATGGATAGAGAGAGGGGACAGTGTGGATAGAGAGAGGGGACAGTGTGGATAGAGAGAGGGGACAGTGTGGATAGAGAGAGGGGACAGTGTGGATAGAGAGAGGGGACAGTGAGGATAGAGAGAGCGGACAGTTTGGATAGAGAGAGGGTACAGTGTGGATAGAGAGAGGGGACAGTGTGGATAGAGAGAGGGGACAGTGTGGATAGAGAGAGGGGACAGTGTGGATAGAGAGAGGGGGCAGTGTGGATAGAGAGAGGGGACTGTATGGATAGAGAGAGGGGACAGTGTGGATAGAGAGAGGGGACAGTGTAGATAGAGAGAGGGGACAGTGTGGATAGAGAGAGGGGACTGTATGGATAGAGAGAGGGGACAGTGTGGATGGAGAGAGGGGACAGTGTGGATGGAGAGAGGGGACAGTTTGGATAGAGAGAGGGGACAGTGTGGATAGAGAGAGGGGACAGTGTGGATAGAGAGAGGGGACAGTGTGGATAGAGAGAGGGGACAGTGTGGATAGAGTGAGGGGACAGTATGGATAGAGAGAGGGGACAGTATGGATCGAGAGAGGGGACATTATGGATCGAGAAAGGGGACTGTATGGATCGAGAGAGGGGACAGTATGGATAGAGAGAGGGGACAGTATGGATCGAGAGAGTGGACAGTGTGGATAGAGAGAGGGGACAGAGTGGATAGAGAGAGGGGACAGTATGGATAGAGAGAGGGGACAGTATGGATAGAGAGAGGGGACAGTATGGATCGAGAGAGGGGACATTATGGATCGAGAGAGGGGACTGTATGTATCGAGAGAGGGGACGGTATGGATAGAGAGAGGGGACAGTATGGATAGAGAGAGGGGACAGTGTGGATAGAGAGAGAGGACAGTTTGGATAGAGAGAGAGGACAGTGTGGATAGAGAGAGAGGACAGTTTGGATAGAGAGAGGGGACAGTGTGGATAGAGAGAGGGGACAGTGTGGATAGAGAGAGGGGACAGTGTGGATAGAGAGAGGGGACAGTGAGGATAGAGAGAGGGGACAGTATGGATAGAGAGAAGGGACAGTATGGATAGAAAGAGGGGACAGTATGGATCGAGAGAGGGGACATTATGGATCGAGAGAGGGGACTGTATGTATCGAGAGAGGGGACAGTATGGATAGAGAGAGGGCCTAGTATGGATAGAGAAAGAGGACTGTATGGATAGAGAGAGGGGACAGTATGGTTAGAGAGAGAGGACAGTATGGATAGAGAGAGGGGACAGTGTGGATAGAGAGAGAGGACAGTGTGGATAGAGAGAGAGGACAGTGTGGATAGAGAGAGGGGACAGCGTGGATAGAGAAAGGGGACAGCGTGGATAGAGAGAGGGGACAGTATGGATAGAGAGAGAGGACAGTATGGATAGAGAGAGGGGACAGTGTGGATAGAGAGAGGGGACAGTGTGGATAGAGAGAGGGGACGGTGTGGATAGAGAGAGGGGTCAGTGTGGATAGAGAGAGGGGACAGTATGGGTAGAGAGAGGGGACAGTGAGGATAGAGAGAGGGGACAGTTTGGATAGAGAGAGGGGCAGTGTGGATAGTTAGAGGGGACAGTGTGGATAGAGAGAGGGGACAGTGTGGATAGAGAGAGGGGACAGTGTGGATAGAGTGAGGGGACAGTGTGGATAGAGAGAGGGGACAGTGTGGATCGAGAGAGGGGACTGTTTGGATAGAGAGAGAGGACAGTATGGATAGAGAGAGGGGACTGTGTGGATCGAGAGAGGGGACAGTGCGGATACAGAGAGGGGACAGTATGGATAGAGAGAGGGTACAGTGTGGATAGAGAGAGGGGACAGTGTGGATGGAGAGAAGGGACAGTGTGGATAGAGAGAGGGGACATTGTGGATAGAGAGAGGGGACAGTGTGGATAGAGAGAGGGGACAGTGTGGATAGAGAGAGGGGACAGTGTTTATAGAGAGCGGGGACAGTATGGATAGAGAGAGGGGACAGTATGGATAGAGAGAGGGGACAGTATGGATAGAGAGAGGGGACAGTATGGATAGAGAGAGGGGACAGTGTGGATAGAGAGAGGGGACAGTGTGGATAGCGAGAGAGGACAGTGTGGATAGAGAGAGGGGACAGTGTGGATAGAGAGAGGGGTCAGTATGGATAGAGAGAGGGGACTGTATGGATAGAGAGATGGGACAGTGTGTATAGAGAGAGGGGACAGTGTGGATGGAGAGAGGGGACAGTGTGGATCGAGAGAGGGGACAGTGTGGATAGAGAGAGGGGACAGTGTGGATAGAGAGAGGGGACAGTGTGGATAGAGAGAGGGGACAGTGTGGATAGAGAGAGGGGAGAGTATGGATAGAGAGAGGGGACAGTATGGATCGAGAGAGGGGACATTATGGATCGAGAAAGGGGACTGTATGGATCGAGAGAGGGGACAGTATGGATCGAGAGAGTGGACAGTGTGGATAGAGAGAATGGACAGTGTGGATAGAGAGAGGGGACAGTATGGATAGAGAGTGGGGACATTATGGATAGAGAGAGGGGACAGTATGGATCGAGAGAGGGGACATTATGGATCGAGAGAGGGGACTGTATGTATCGAGAGAGGGGACAGTATGGATAGAGAGAGTGGACAGTATGGATAGAGAGAGGGCCAGTATGGATAGAGAGAGGGGACAGTGTGGATAGAGAGAGGGGACAGTGTGGAAAGAGAGAGGGGACAGTGTGGATAGAGAGAGGGGACAGTGTGGATAGAGAGAGGGGACAGTGCGGATAGAGAGAGGGGACAGTGTGGATAGAGAGAGGGGACAGTGAGGATAGAGAGAGCGGACAGTTTGGATAGAGAGAGGGTACAGTGTGGATAGAGAGAGGGGACAGTGTGGATAGAGAGAGGGGACAGTGTGGATAGAGAGAGGGGACAGTGTGGATAGAGAGAGGGGACAGTGTGGATAGAGAGAGGGGACTGTATGGATAGAGCGAGAGGACAGTATGGATAGAGAGAGGGGACTGTGTGGATCGAGAGAGGGGACAGTGTGGATAGAGAGAGTGGACAGTATGGATAGAGAGAGGGGACAGTCTGGATAGAGAGAGGGGACAGTGTGGATAGAGAGAGGTGACAGTGTAGATAGAGAGAGGGGACAGTGTGAATAGAGAGAGGGGACAGTGTGGATAGAGAGGGGACAGTGTGGCTAGAGAGAGGGGACAGTATGGATAGAGAGAGGGGACAGTGTTTATAGAGAGAGGGGACAGTATGGATAGAGAGAGGGGACAGTATGGATGGAGAGAGGGGACAGTATGGATAGAGAGAGGGGACAGTATGGATAGAGAGAGGGGACAGTATGGATAGAGAGAGGGGACAGTGTGGATAGAGAGAGGGGACAGTGTGGATAGAGTGAGGGGACAGTGTGGATAGCGAGAGGGGACAGTATGGATAGAGAGAGGGGACGGTGTGGATAGAGAGAGGGGTCAGTATGGATAGAGAGAGGGGTCAGTATGGATAGAGAGAGGGGACAGTATGGATAGAGAGAGGGGGCAGTATGGATAGAGAGAGGGGACAGTATGGATAGAGAGAGGGAACAGTGTGGATAGAGAGAGAGGACAGTGTGGATAGAGAGAGGGGACAGTGTGGATAGAGAGAGGGGACTGTATGGATAGAGAGAGGGGACAGTGTGGATAGAGAGAGGGGACAGTGTGGATGGAGAGAGAGGACAGTGTGGATAGAGAGAGGGGACAGTGTGGATAGAGAGAGGGGACAGTATGGATAGAGAGAGGGGACAGTGTGGATAGAGAGAGAGGACAGTTTGGATAGAGAGAGGGGACAGTTTGGATAGAGAGAGGGGACAGTGTGGATAGAGAGAGGGGACAGTGAGGATAGAGAGAGGGGACAGTGTGGATAGAGAGAGGGGACAGGGTGGATAGAGAGAGGGGATAGTATGGATAGAGAGAGGGGACAGTATGGATAGAGAGAGGGGACAGTGTGGATAGAGATAGAGAACAGTTTGGATAGAGAGAGGGGGCAGTGTGGATAGAGAGAGGGGACAGTGTGGATAGAGAGAGGGGACAGTGTGGATAGAGAGAGGGGACAGTGTGGATAGAGAGAGGGGACAGTGTGGATAGAGAGAGGGGACAGTGTGGTTTGAGAGAGGGGACAGTGTGGATAGAGAGAGGGGACAGTGTCGATAGAGAGAGGGAACAGTGTGGATAGAGAGAGGGAAGAGTTTGGATAGAGAGAGGGGAAGTGTGGATAGAGAGAGGGGAAGTGTGGATAGAGAGAGGGGACAGTATGGATAGAGATAGGGGACAGTGTTTATAGAGAGAGGGGACAGTATGGATAGAGAGAGGGGACAGTATTGATAGAGAGGATGGACAGTATGGATAGAGAGCGGGGACAGTATGGATAGAGAGCGGGGACAGTATGGATAGAAAGAGGGGACAGTATGGATAGAGAGAGGGGGCAGTGTGGATAGAGAGATGAGACAGTGTGGATAGCGAGAGGGGACAGTATGGATAGAAAGAGGGGACAGTGTGGATAGAGAGAGGGGACAGTATGGATAGAGAGAGGGAACAGTATGGATAGAGAGAGGGGACAGTATGGATAGAGAGAGAGGACAGTGTGGATAGAGAGAGGGGACAGTGTGGATAGAGAGAGGGGACTGTATGGATAGAGAGAGGGGACAGTGTGGATAGAGAGAGGGGACAGTGTGGATGGAGAGAGGGAACAGTTTGGATAGAGAGAGGGTACAATGTGGATAGAGAGAGGGGACAGTGTGGATAGAGAGAGGGGACAGTGTGGATAGAGAGAGGGGACAGTGTGGATAGAGAGAGGGGACAATATGGATAGAGAGAGGGGACAGTATGGATCGAGAGAAGGGACATTATGGTTCGAGAGAGGGGACTGTATGTAGCGAGAGACGGGACAGTATGAATAGAGAGAGGGGTCAGTATGGATAGAGAGAGGGGACAGTATGGATCGAGAGAGGGGACAGTGTGGATAGAGAAAGGGTACAGTATGGATAGAGAGAGGGGACAGTATGGATAGAGAGAGGGGACAGTGTGGATAGAGATAGAGGACAGTTTGGATAGAGAGAGGGGACAGTGTGGATAGAGAGAGGGGACAGTGTGGATAGAGAGAGGGGACAGTATGGATAGAGAGCGGGGACAGTATGGATAGAGAGAGGGGACAGTATGGATAGAGAGAGGGGACAGTATGGATAGAGAGAGGGGACAGTGTGGATAGAGAGAGGGGACAGTGTGGATAGAGAGTGGGGACAGTATGGATAGAGAGAGGGGACAGTATGGAGAGAGAGAGGGGACAGGATGGATAGAGAGAGGGGACAGTATGGATCGAGAGAGGGGACATTATGGATCGAGAGAGGGGACTGTATGTATCGAGAGAGGGGACAGTATGGATAGAGAGAGTGGACAGTATGGATAGAGAGAGGGGACAGTATGGATAGAGAGAGGGGACAGTGTGGATAGAGAGAGGGGACAGTATGGAGAGAGAGAGGGGACAGTATGGATAGAGAGAGGGGACAGTGTGGATAGAGATAGAGGACAGTTTGGATAGAGAGAGGGAACAGTGTGGATAGAGAGAGGGGACAGTATGGATAGAGAGAGGGGACAGTATGGATAGTGAGAGGGGACAGTATGGATAGAGAGAGGGGACAGTGTGGATAGAGATAGAGGACAGTTTGGATAGAGAGAGGGGACAGTGTGGATAGAGAGAGGGGACAGTATGGATAGAGAGAGGTGACAGTGTGGATAGAGAGAGGGGACAGTGTGGATAGAGAGAGGGGACAGTGTGGAAAGAGAGAGGGGACAGTGTGGATAGAGAGAGGGGACAGTATGGATAGAGAGAGGGGACAGTGTGGTTAGAGAGAGGGGACAGTGTGGATAGAGAGAGGGGACAGTGTCGATAGAGAGAGGGAATAGTGTGGATAGAGAGAGGGAAGAGTTTGGATAGAGAGAGGGGAAGTGTGGATAGAGAGAGGGGACAGTATGGATAGAGAGAGGGTACAGTGTTTATAGAGAGAGGGGACAGTGTGGATAGCGAGAGGGGACAGTGTGGATAGAGAGAGGGGACAGTGTGGATAGAGAGAGGGGACAGTGTGGATAGAGAGAGGGGACAGTGTGGATAGAGAGAGGGGACAGTGTGGATAGAGAGAGGGGACTGTATGGATAGAGAGAGAGGACAGTGTGGATAGAGAGAATGGACAGTGTGGATAGAGAGAGGGGACAGTATGGATCGAGAGAGGGGACATTATGGATCGAGATAGGGGACTGTATGTATCGAGAGAGGGGACAGTATGGATAGAGAGAGTGGACAGTATGGATAGAGAGAGGGGACAGTATGGATAGAGAGAGGGGACAGTGTGGATAGAGAGAGGGGACAGTGTGGATAGAGAGAGGGGACAGTGTGGATAGAGAGAGGGGACAGTGTGGATAGAGAGAGGGGACAGTGTGGATAGAGAGAGGGGACTGTGTGAATCGAGAGAGGGGACAGTGTGGATAGAGAGAGGGGACAGTATGGATAGAGAGAGGGGACAGTCTGGATAGAGAGAGGGGACAGTGTGGATAGAGAGAGGGGACAGTGTAGATAGAGAGAGGGGACAGTGTGAATAGAGACAGGGGACAGTGTGGATAGAGAGAGGGGACAGTGTGGATAGAGAGAGGGGACAGTGTGGATAGAGAGAGGGGACAGTATGGATAGAGAGAGGGGACAGTGTTTATAGAGAGAGGGGACAGTATGGATCG
Source organism: Pristiophorus japonicus (assembly GCF_044704955.1). NCBI lineage: Eukaryota > Metazoa > Chordata > Chondrichthyes > Pristiophoridae > Pristiophorus > Pristiophorus japonicus. The sequence continues at coordinate 149,614 of NW_027254683.1, read as the reverse complement.
AGAGAGGGGACAGTATGGATGGAGAAGGGGACAGTATGGATAGAGAGAGGGGACAGTGTGGATAGAGAGAGGGGACAGTGTGGATAGAGAGAGGGGACAGTGTGGATAGCGAGAGGGGACAGTATGGATAGAGAGAGGGGACGGTGTGGATAGAGAGAGGGGTCAGTATGGATAGAGAGAGGGGACAGTATGGATAGAGAGAGTGGGCAGTATGGATAGAGAGAGGGGACAGTATGGATAGAGAGAGGGGACAGTGTGGATAGAGAGAGGGGACAGTGTGGATAGAGAGAGGGGACAGTGTGGATAGAGAGAGGGGTCTGTATGGATAGAGAGAGGGGACAGTGTGGATAGAGAGAGGGGACAGTGTGGATAGAGAGAGGGGACAGTTTGGATAGAGAGAGGGGACAGTGTGGATAGAGAGAGGGGACAGTGTGGATAGAGAGAGGGGACAGTGTGGATAGAGAGAGGGGACAGTGTGGATAGAGAGAGGGGACAGTATGGATAGAGAGAGGGGACAGTATGGATAGAGAGAGTGGACAGTATGGATAGAGAGAGGGGACAGTGTGGATAGAGAGAGGGGACAGTGTGGATAGAGAGAGAGGACAGTGTGGATAGAGAGAGGGGACAGTGTGGATAGAGAGAGGGGACAGTGTGGATAGAGAGAGGGGACAGTGAAGATAGAGAGAGGGGACAGTGTGGATAGAGAGAGGGGACAGTGTGGATAGAGAGAGGGGATAGTATGGATAGAGAGAGGAGACAGTATGGATAGAGAGAGGGGACAGTGTGGATAGAGATAGAGGACAGTGTGGATAGAGAGAGGGGACAGTGTGGATAGAGAGAGGGGACAGTGTGGATAGAGAGAGGGGACAGTGTGGATAGAGAGAGGGGACAGTGTGGATAGAGAGAGGGGACAGTGTGGATAGAGAGAGGGGACAGTGTGGTTAGAGAGAGGGGAAAGTGTGGATAGAGAGAGGGGACAGTGTCGATAGAGAGAGGGAACAGTGTGGATAGAGAGAGGGAAGAGTTTGGATAGAGAGAGGGGAAGTGTGGATAGAGAGAGGGGACAGTATGGATAGAGATAGGGGACAGTGTTTATAGAGAGAGGGGACAGTATGGATAGAGAGAGTGGACAGTATGGATAGAGAGCGGGGACAGTATGGATAGAGAGCGGGGACAGTATGGATAGAGAGAGGGGACAGTATGGATAGAGAGAGGGGACAGTGTGGATAGAGAGAGGGGACAGTGTGGATAGCGAGAGGGGACAGTATGGATAGAAAGAGGGGACAGTGTGGATAGAGAGAGGGGACAGTGTGGATAGAGAGAGGGAACAGTATGGATAGAGAGAGGGGACAGTATGGATAGAGAGAGAGGACAGTGTGGATAGAGAGAGGGGACAGTGTGGATAGAGAGAGGGGACTGTATGGATAGAGAGAGGGGACAGTGTGGATAGATAGAGGGGACAGTGTGGATAGAGAGAGGGTACAATGTGGATAGAGAGAGGGGACAGTGTGGATAGAGAGAGGGGACAGTGTGGATAGAGAGAGGGGACAGTGTGGATAGAGAGAGGGGACAGTATGGATAGAGAGAGGGGACAGTATGGATCGAGAGAGGGGACATTATGGATCGAGAGAGGGGACTGTATGGATCGAGAGAGGGGACATTATGGATAGAGAGAGGGGACAGTATGGATCGAGAGAGTGGACAGTGTGGCTAGAGAGAGGGGACAGTGTGGATAGAGAGAGGGGACAGTGTGGATAGATAGAGGGGACAGTATGGATAGAGAGAGGGGACAGTATGGATAGAGAGAGGGGACAGTATGGATCGAGAGAGGGGACATTATTGATCGAGAGAGGGGACTGTATGTAGCGAGAGAGGGGACAGTATGAATAGAGAGAGGGGTCAGTATGGATAGAGAGAGGGGAAGTGTGGATAGAGAGAGGGGACAGTATGGATAGAGAGAGGGGATAGTGTTTATAGAGAGAGGGGACAGTGTGGATCGAGAGAGGGGACAGTGTGGATAGAGAGAGGGAAGAGTTTGGATAGAGAGAGGGGACAGTGTGGATAGAGAGAGAGGGGACAGTGTGGAGAGAGAGAGGGGAAGTGTGGATAGAGAGAGGGGACAGTATGGATAGAGAGAGGGGATAGTGTTTATAGAGAGAGGGGACAGTATGGATAGAGAGAGGGGACAGTATGGATAGAGAGAGGGGACAGTATGGATAGAGAGAGGGGACAGTATGGATAGAGAGCGGGGACAGTATGGATAGAGAGAGGGGACAGTATGGATAGAGAGAGGGGACAGTATGGATAGAGAGAGGGGACAGTGTGGATCTAGAGAGGGGACAGTGTGGATAGAGAGAGGGGACAGTGTGGATAGAGAGAGGGAACAGGATGGATAGAGAGAGGGGACAGTATGGATCGAGAGAGGGTACATTATGGATCGAGGGAGGGGACTGTATGTATCGAGAGAGGGGACAGTATGGATAGAGAGAGTGGACAGTATGGATAGAGAGAGGGGACAGTGTGGATAGAGAGAGGGGACAGTGTGTATAGAGAGAGGGGACAGTGTGGATAGAGAGAGGGAAGAGTTTGGATAGAGAGAAGGGACAGTATGGAGAGAGAGAGGGGACAGTGTTTATAGAGAGAGGAGACTATATGGATAGATAGAGGGGACAGTGTGGATAGAGAGAGGGGACAGTGTGGATAGAGAGAGGGGACAGTGTGGATAGAGAGAGGGGACAGTGTTGAAAGAGAGAGGGGACAGTATGGATAGAGAGAGGGGACAGTATGGATAGAGAGAGTGGACAGTATGGATAGAGAGTGGGGACAGTATGGATAGAGAGAGGGGACAGTATGGATAGAGAGAGGGGACAGTATGGATAGAGAGAGGGGACGGTGTGGATAGAGAGAGGGGAAAGTGTGGATAGCGAGAGGGGACAGTATGGATAGAGAGAGGGGACAGTGTGGATAGAGAGAGGGGTCAGTATGGATAGAGAGAGGGGACAGTATGGATAGAGAGAGGGCACAGTATGGATAGAGAGAGGGGACAGTATGGATAGAGAGAGGGGACAGTATGTATCGAGAGAGGGGATTGTGTGGATAGAGAGAGGGGACAGTGTGGATAGAGAGAGGGGACACTGTGGATAGAGAGAGGGGACAGTGTGGATAGAGAGAGGGGACAGTGTGGATAGAGAGAGGGGACACTGTGGATAGAGAGAGGGGACAGTGTGGATAGAGAGAGGGGACAGTGTGGATAGAGAGAGCGGACACTGTGGATAGAGAGAGGGGACAGTGTGGATAGAGAGAGGGGACAGTATGGATCGAGAGAGGGGACAGTATGGATCGAGAGAGGGGACAGTGTGGATCGAGAAAGTGGACAGTGTGGATAGAGAGAGGGGACAGTGTGGATAGAGAGAGGGGACAGTATGGATAGAGAGCGGGGACAGCATGGATAGAGAGAGGGGACAGGGTGTATAGAGAGAGAGGGGACAGTATGCATCGAGAGAGGGGACATTATGGATCGAGAGAGGGGACTGTATGTATCGAGAGAGGGGACAGTATGGATAAAGAGAGGGGACAGTGTGGATTGAGAGAGGGGACAGTGTGGATAGAGAGAGGGGGCAGTTTGGATAGAGAGAGGGGACAGTGTGGATAGATAGAGGGGACAGTGTGGATAGAGAGAGGGGACAGTGTGGATAGAGAGAGGGGACAGTGTGGATAGAGAGAGGGAAAAGTGTGGATAGAGAGAGGGGACAGTATGGATAGAGAGAGGGGACAGTGTTTATAGAGAGAGGAGAGAGTATGGATAGATAGAGGGGACAGTGTGGATAGAGAGAGGGGACAGTGTGGATAGAGAGAGGGGACAGTATGGATAGAGAGAGGGGACAGTGTGGATAGAGAGAGGGGACAGTGTGGATAGAGAGAGGGGACACTGTGGATAGAGAGAGGGGACAGTGTGGATAGAGAGAGGGGACAGTGTGGATAGAGAGAGGGGACACTGTGGATAGAGAGAGGGGACAGTGTGGATAGAGAGCGGGGACAGTGTGGATAGAGAGAGGGGACACTGTGGTTAGAGAGAGGGGACAGTGTGGATAGAGAGAGGGGACAGTATGGATCGAGAGAGGGGATAGTATGGATCGAGAGAGGGGACTGTATGGATAGAAAGAGGGGACTGTATGGATAGAGAGAGGGGACAGTGTGGATAGAGAGAGGGGACAGTGTGGATAGAGAGAGAGGACAGTGTGGATAGAGAGAGGGGACAGTATGGATCGAGAGAGGGGACAGTATGGATCGAGAGAGGGGACAGTATGGATCGAGAGAGGGGACAGTATGGATCGAGCGAGGGGACAGTATGGATCGAGAAAGTGGACAGTGTGGATAGAGAGAGAGGAGAGTGTGGATAGAGAGAGGGGACAGTGTGGATAGAGAGAGGGGACAGTGTTGAAAGAGAGAGGGGACAGTATGGATAGAGAGAGGGGACAGTATGGATAGAGAGAGTGGACAGTATGGATAGAGAGTGGGGACAGTATGGATAGAGAGAGGGGACAGTATGGATAGAGAGAGGGGACAGTATGGATAGAGAGAGGGGACGGTGTGGATAGAGAGAGGGGAAAGTGTGGATAGCGAGAGGGGACAGTATGGATAGAGAGAGGGGACAGTGTGGATAGAGAGAGGGGTCAGTATGGATAGAGAGAGGGGACAGTATGGATAGAGAGAGGGCACAGTATGGATAGAGAGAGGGGACAGTATGGATAGAGAGAGGGGACAGTATGTATCGAGAGAGGGGATTGTGTGGATAGAGAGAGGGGACAGTGTGGATAGAGAGAGGGGACACTGTGGATAGAGAGAGGGGACAGTGTGGATAGAGAGAGGGGACAGTGTGGATAGAGAGAGGGGACACTGTGGATAGAGAGAGGGGACAGTGTGGATAGAGAGAGGGGACAGTGTGGATAGAGAGAGCGGACACTGTGGATAGAGAGAGGGGACAGTGTGGATAGAGAGAGGGGACAGTATGGATCGAGAGAGGGGACAGTATGGATCGAGAGAGGGGACAGTGTGGATCGAGAAAGTGGACAGTGTGGATAGAGAGAGGGGACAGTGTGGATAGAGAGAGGGGACAGTATGGATAGAGAGCGGGGACAGCATGGATAGAGAGAGGGGACAGGGTGTATAGAGAGAGAGGGGACAGTATGCATCGAGAGAGGGGACATTATGGATCGAGAGAGGGGACTGTATGTATCGAGAGAGGGGACAGTATGGATAAAGAGAGGGGACAGTGTGGATTGAGAGAGGGGACAGTGTGGATAGAGAGAGGGGACAGTTTGGATAGAGAGAGGGGACAGTGTGGATAGATAGAGGGGACAGTGTGGATAGAGAGAGGGGACAGTGTGGATAGAGAGAGGGGACAGTGTGGATAGAGAGAGGGAAGAGTGTGGATAGAGAGAGGGGACAGTATGGATAGAGAGAGGGGACAGTGTTTATAGAGAGAGGAGAGAGTATGGATAGATAGAGGGGACAGTGTGGATAGAGAGAGGGGAAAGTGTGGATAGAGAGAGGGGACAGTATGGATAGAGAGAGGGGACAGTGTGGATAGAGAGAGGGGACAGTGTGGATAGAGAGAGGGGACACTGTGGATAGAGAGAGGGGACAGTGTGGATAGAGAGAGGGGACAGTGTGGATAGAGAGAGGGGACACTGTGGATAGAGCGAGGGGACAGTGTGGATAGAGAGCGGGGACAGTGTGGATAGAGAGAGGGGACACTGTGGTTAGAGAGAGGGGACAGTGTGGATAGAGAGAGGGGACAGTATGGATCGAGAGAGGGGATAGTATGGATCGAGAGAGGGGACTGTATGGATAGAAAGAGGGGACTGTATGGATAGAGAGAGGGGACAGTGTGGATAGAGAGAGGGGACAGTGTGGATAGAGAGAGAGGACAGTGTGGATAGAGAGAGGGGACAGTATGGATCGAGAGAGGGGACAGTATGGATCGAGAGAGGGGACAGTATGGATCGAGCGAGGGGACAGTATGGATCGAGAAAGTGGACAGTGTGGATAGAGAGAGAGGAGAGTGTGGATAGAGAGAGGGGACAGTATGGATAGAGAGAGGGGACAGTATGGATAGAGAGAGGGGACAGGGTGTATAGAGAGAGAGGGGACAGTATGGATTGAGAGAGGGGACATGATGGATCGAGAGAGGGGACTGTATGTATAGAGAGAGGGACAGTGTGGATAGAGAGAGGGGACAGTGTGGATAGAGAGAGGGGACAGTGTGGATAGAGAGAGGGAAGAGTGTGGATAGAGAGAGGGGACAGTATGGATAGAGAGAGGGGACAGTGTTTATAGAGAGAGGAGACAGTGTGGATAGAGAGAGGGGACAGTGTGGATAGAGAGAGGGGACAGTGTGGATAGAGAGAGGGGACAGTGTGGATAGAGAGAGGGGACAGTGTTTATAGAGAGAGGGGACAGTATGGATAGAGAGAGGGGACAGTGTGGATAGAGAGAGGGGACAGTGTGGATAGACAGAGGGGACAGTATGGATCGAGAGAGGGGACTGTGTGGATAGAGAGAGGGGACAGTGTGGATAGAGAGAGGGGACACTGTGGATAGAGAGAGGGGACAGTGTGGATAGAGAGAGGGGACAGTGTGGATAGAGAGAGGGGACACTGTGGATAGAGAGAGGGGACAGTGTGGATAGAGAGCGGGAACAGTGTGGATAGAGAGAGGGGACACTGTGGTTAGAGAGAGGGGACAGTGTGGATAGAGAGAGGGGACAGTATGGATCGAGAGAGGGGATAGTATGGATCGAGAGAGGGGACTGTATGGATAGAGAGAGGGGACTGTATGGATAGAGAGAGGGGACAGTGTGGATAGAGAGAGGGGTCAGTATGGATAGAGAGAGGGGACAGTATGGATAGAGAGAGGGGACAGGGTGTATAGAGAGAGAGGGGACAGTATGGATCGAGAGAGGGGACATTATGGATCGAGAGAGGGGACTGTATGTATAGAGAGAGGGGACAGTGTGGATTGAGAGAGTGGACAGTGTAGATAGAGAGAGGGGACAGTGTGGATAGAGAGAGAGGACAGTGTGGATAGAGAGAGGGGACAGTGAGGATAGAGAGAGGGGACAGTGTGGATAGAGAGAGTGGACTGTCTGGATAGAGAGAGTGGTCAGTGTGGATAGAGAGAGGGGACAGTGTGGATGGAGAGAGGGGACAGTTTGGATAGAGAGAGGGTAAAATGTGGATAGAGAGAGGGGACAGTGTGGATAGAGAGAGGGGACAGTGTGGATAGAGAGAGGGGACAGTGTGGATAGAGAGAGGGGACAGTGTGGATAGAGAGAGGGGACAGTGTGGATAGAGAGAGGGGACAGTATGGATCGAGAGAGGGGACATTATGGATCGAGAGAGGGGACTGTATGCAGCGAGAGAGGGGACAGTATGGATAGAGAGAGGGGACAGTATGGATAGAGAGCGGGGACAGTATGGATAGAAAGAGGGGACAGTATGGATAGAGAGAGGGGGCAGTGTGGATAGAGAGATGGGACAGTGTGGATAGCGAGAGGGGACAGTATGGATAGAAAGAGGGGACAGTGTGGATAGAGAGAGGGGACAGTATGGATAGAGAGAGGGAACAGTATGGATAGAGAGAGGGGACAGTATGGATAGAGAGAGAGGACAGTGTGGATAGAGAGAGGGGACAGTGTGGATAGAGAGAGGGGACTGTATGGATAGAGAGAGGGGACAGTGTGGATAGAGAGAGGGGACAGTGTGGATGGAGAGAGGGAACAGTTTGGATAGAGAGAGGGTACAATGTGGATAGAGAGAGGGGACAGTGTGGATAGAGAGAGGGGACAGTGTGGATAGAGAGAGGGGACAGTGTGGATAGAGAGAGGGGACAATATGGATAGAGAGAGGGGACAGTATGGATCGAGAGAAGGGACATTATGGTTCGAGAGAGGGGACTGTATGTAGCGAGAGACGGGACAGTATGAATAGAGAGAGGGGTCAGTATGGATAGAGAGAGGGGACAGTATGGATCGAGAGAGGGGACAGTGTGGATAGAGAAAGGGTACAGTATGGATAGAGAGAGGGGACAGTATGGATAGAGAGAGGGGACAGTGTGGATAGAGATAGAGGACAGTTTGGATAGAGAGAGGGGACAGTGTGGATAGAGAGAGGGGACAGTGTGGATAGAGAGAGGGGACAGTATGGATAGAGAGCGGGGACAGTATGGATAGAGAGAGGGGACAGTATGGATAGAGAGAGGGGACAGTATGGATAGAGAGAGGGGACAGTGTGGATAGAGAGAGGGGACAGTGTGGATAGAGAGTGGGGACAGTATGGATAGAGAGAGGGGACAGTATGGAGAGAGAGAGGGGACAGGATGGATAGAGAGAGGGGACAGTATGGATCGAGAGAGGGGACATTATGGATCGAGAGAGGGGACTGTATGTATCGAGAGAGGGGACAGTATGGATAGAGAGAGTGGACAGTATGGATAGAGAGAGGGGACAGTATGGATAGAGAGAGGGGACAGTGTGGATAGAGAGAGGGGACAGTATGGAGAGAGAGAGGGGACAGTATGGATAGAGAGAGGGGACAGTGTGGATAGAGATAGAGGACAGTTTGGATAGAGAGAGGGAACAGTGTGGATAGAGAGAGGGGACAGTATGGATAGAGAGAGGGGACAGTATGGATAGTGAGAGGGGACAGTATGGATAGAGAGAGGGGACAGTGTGGATAGAGATAGAGGACAGTTTGGATAGAGAGAGGGGACAGTGTGGATAGAGAGAGGGGACAGTATGGATAGAGAGAGGTGACAGTGTGGATAGAGAGAGGGGACAGTGTGGATAGAGAGAGGGGACAGTGTGGAAAGAGAGAGGGGACAGTGTGGATAGAGAGAGGGGACAGTATGGATAGAGAGAGGGGACAGTGTGGTTAGAGAGAGGGGACAGTGTGGATAGAGAGAGGGGACAGAGTCGATAGAGAGAGGGAATAGTGTGGATAGAGAGAGGGAAGAGTTTGGATAGAGAGAGGGGAAGTGTGGATAGAGAGAGGGGACAGTATGGATAGAGAGAGGGTACAGTGTTTATAGAGAGAGGGGACAGTGTGGATAGCGAGAGGGGACAGTGTGGATAGAGAGAGGGGACAGTGTGGATAGAGAGAGGGGACAGTGTGGATAGAGAGAGGGGACAGTGTGGATAGAGAGAGGGGACAGTGTGGATAGAGAGAGGGGACTGTATGGATAGAGAGAGAGGACAGTGTGGATAGAGAGAATGGACAGTGTGGATAGAGAGAGGGGACAGTATGGATCGAGAGAGGGGACATTATGGATCGAGATAGGGGACTGTATGTATCGAGAGAGGGGACAGTATGGATAGAGAGAGTGGACAGTATGGATAGAGAGAGGGGACAGTATGGATAGAGAGAGGGGACAGTGTGGATAGAGAGAGGGGACAGTGTGGATAGATAGAGGGGACAGTGTGGATAGAGAGAGGGGACAGTGTGGATAGAGAGAGGGGACAGTGTGGATAGAGAGAGGGGACTGTGTGAATCGAGAGAGGGGACAGTGTGGATAGAGAGAGGGGACAGTATGGATAGAGAGAGGGGACAGTCTGGATAGAGAGAGGGGACAGTGTGGATAGAGAGAGGGGACAGTGTAGATAGAGAGAGGGGACAGTGTGAATAGAGACAGGGGACAGTGTGGATAGAGAGAGGGGACAGTGTGGATAGAGAGAGGGGACAGTGTGGATAGAGAGAGGGGACAGTATGGATAGAGAGAGGGGACAGTGTTTATAGAGAGAGGGGACAGTATGGATCGAGAGAGGGGACAGTATGGATGGAGAAGGGGACAGTATGGATAGAGAGAGGGGACAGTGTGGATAGAGAGAGGGGACAGTGTGGATAGAGAGAGGGGACAGTGTGGATAGCGAGAGGGGACAGTATGGATAGAGAGAGGGGACGGTGTGGATAGAGAGAGGGGTCAGTATGGATAGAGAGAGGGGACAGTATGGATAGAGAGAGTGGGCAGTATGGATAGAGAGAGGGGACAGTATGGATAGAGAGAGGGGACAGTGTGGATAGAGAGAGGGGACAGTGTGGATAGAGAGAGGGGACAGTGTGGATAGAGAGAGGGGACTGTATGGATAGAGAGAGGGGACAGTGTGGATAGAGAGAGGGGACAGTGTGGATAGAGAGAGGGGACAGTTTGGATAGAGAGAGGGGACAGTGTGGATAGAGAGAGGGGACAGTGTGGATAGAGAGAGGGGACAGTGTGGATAGAGAGAGGGGACAGTGTGGATAGAGAGAGGGGACAGTATGGATAGAGAGAGGGGACAGTATGGATAGAGAGAGTGGACAGTATGGATAGAGAGAGGGGACAGTGTGGATAGAGAGAGGGGACAGTGTGGATAGAGAGAGAGGACAGTGTGGATAGAGAGAGGGGACAGTGTGGATAGAGAGAGGGGACAGTGTGGATAGAGAGAGGGGACAGTGAAGATAGAGAGAGGGGACAGTGTGGATAGAGAGAGGGGACAGTGTGGATAGAGAGAGGGGATAGTATGGATAGAGAGAGGAGACAGTATGGATAGAGAGAGGGGACAGTGTGGATAGAGATAGAGGACAGTGTGGATAGAGAGAGGGGACAGTGTGGATAGAGAGAGGGGACAGTGTGGATAGAGAGAGGGGACAGTGTGGATAGAGAGAGGGGACAGTGTGGATAGAGAGAGGGGACAGTGTGGATAGAGAGAGGGGACAGTGTGGTTAGAGAGAGGGGAAAGTGTGGATAGAGAGAGGGGACAGTGTCGATAGAGAGAGGGAACAGTGTGGATAGAGAGAGGGAAGAGTTTGGATAGAGAGAGGGGAAGTGTGGATAGAGAGAGGGGACAGTATGGATAGAGATAGGGGACAGTGTTTATAGAGAGAGGGGACAGTATGGATAGAGAGAGTGGACAGTATGGATAGAGAGCGGGGACAGTATGGATAGAGAGCGGGGACAGTATGGATAGAGAGAGGGGACAGTATGGATAGAGAGAGGGGACAGTGTGGATAGAGAGAGGGGACAGTGTGGATAGCGAGAGGGGACAGTATGGATAGAAAGAGGGGACAGTGTGGATAGAGAGAGGGGACAGTGTGGATAGAGAGAGGGAACAGTATGGATAGAGAGAGGGGACAGTATGGATAGAGAGAGAGGACAGTGTGGATAGAGAGAGGGGACAGTGTGGATAGAGAGAGGGGACTGTATGGATAGAGAGAGGGGACAGTGTGGATAGAGAGAGGGGACAGTGTGGATAGAGAGAGGGTACAATGTGGATAGAGAGAGGGGACAGTGTGGATAGAGAGAGGGGACAGTGTGGATAGAGAGAGGGGACAGTGTGGATAGAGAGAGGGGACAGTATGGATAGAGAGAGGGGACAGTATGGATCGAGAGAGGGGACATTATGGATCGAGAGAGGGGACTGTATGGATCGAGAGAGGGGACATTATGGATAGAGAGAGGGGACAGTATGGATCGAGAGAGTGGACAGTGTGGCTAGAGAGAGGGGACAGTGTGGATAGAGAGAGGGGACAGTGTGGATAGATAGAGGGGACAGTATGGATAGAGAGAGGGGACAGTATGGATAGAGAGAGGGGACAGTATGGATCGAGAGAGGGGACATTATTGATCGAGAGAGGGGACTGTATGTAGCGAGAGAGGGGACAGTATGAATAGAGAGAGGGGTCAGTATGGATAGAGAGAGGGGAAGTGTGGATAGAGAGAGGGGACAGTATGGATAGAGAGAGGGGATAGTGTTTATAGAGAGAGGGGACAGTGTGGATCGAGAGAGGGGACAGTGTGGATAGAGAGAGGGAAGAGTTTGGATAGAGAGAGGGGACAGTGTGGATAGAGAGAGAGGGGACAGTGTGGAGAGAGAGAGGGGAAGTGTGGATAGAGAGAGGGGACAGTATGGATAGAGAGAGGGGATAGTGTTTATAGAGAGAGGGGACAGTATGGATAGAGAGAGGGGACAGTATGGATAGAGAGAGGGGACAGTATGGATAGAGAGAGGGGACAGTATGGATAGAGAGCGGGGACAGTATGGATAGAGAGAGGGGACAGTATGGATAGAGAGAGGGGACAGTATGGATAGAGAGAGGGGACAGTGTGGATCTAGAGAGGGGACAGTGTGGATAGAGAGAGGGGACAGTGTGGATAGAGAGAGGGAACAGGATGGATAGAGAGAGGGGACAGTATGGATCGAGAGAGGGTACATTATGGATCGAGGGAGGGGACTGTATGTATCGAGAGAGGGGACAGTATGGATAGAGAGAGTGGACAGTATGGATAGAGAGAGGGGACAGTGTGGATAGAGAGAGGGGACAGTGTGTATAGAGAGAGGGGACAGTGTGGATAGAGAGAGGGAAGAGTTTGGATAGAGAGAAGGGACAGTATGGAGAGAGAGAGGGGACAGTGTTTATAGAGAGAGGAGACTATATGGATAGATAGAGGGGACAGTGTGGATAGAGAGAGGGGACAGTGTGGATAGAGAGAGGGGACAGTGTGGATAGAGAGAGGGGACAGTGTTGAAAGAGAGAGGGGACAGTATGGATAGAGAGAGGGGACAGTATGGATAGAGAGAGTGGACAGTATGGATAGAGAGTGGGGACAGTATGGATAGAGAGAGGGGACAGTATGGATAGAGAGAGGGGACAGTATGGATAGAGAGAGGGGACGGTGTGGATAGAGAGAGGGGAAAGTGTGGATAGCGAGAGGGGACAGTATGGATAGAGAGAGGGGACAGTGTGGATAGAGAGAGGGGTCAGTATGGATAGAGAGAGGGGACAGTATGGATAGAGAGAGGGCACAGTATGGATAGAGAGAGGGGACAGTATGGATAGAGAGAGGGGACAGTATGTATCGAGAGAGGGGATTGTGTGGATAGAGAGAGGGGACAGTGTGGATAGAGAGAGGGGACACTGTGGATAGAGAGAGGGGACAGTGTGGATAGAGAGAGGGGACAGTGTGGATAGAGAGAGGGGACACTGTGGATAGAGAGAGGGGACAGTGTGGATAGAGAGAGGGGACAGTGTGGATAGAGAGAGCGGACACTGTGGATAGAGAGAGGGGACAGTGTGGATAGAGAGAGGGGACAGTATGGATCGAGAGAGGGGACAGTATGGATCGAGAGAGGGGACAGTGTGGATCGAGAAAGTGGACAGTGTGGATAGAGAGAGGGGACAGTGTGGATAGAGAGAGGGGACAGTATGGATAGAGAGCGGGGACAGCATGGATAGAGAGAGGGGACAGGGTGTATAGAGAGAGAGGGGACAGTATGCATCGAGAGAGGGGACATTATGGATCGAGAGAGGGGACTGTATGTATCGAGAGAGGGGACAGTATGGATAAAGAGAGGGGACAGTGTGGATTGAGAGAGGGGACAGTGTGGATAGAGAGAGGGGGCAGTTTGGATAGAGAGAGGGGACAGTGTGGATAGATAGAGGGGACAGTGTGGATAGAGAGAGGGGACAGTGTGGATAGAGAGAGGGGACAGTGTGGATAGAGAGAGGGAAAAGTGTGGATAGAGAGAGGGGACAGTATGGATAGAGAGAGGGGACAGTGTTTATAGAGAGAGGAGAGAGTATGGATAGATAGAGGGGACAGTGTGGATAGAGAGAGGGGACAGTGTGGATAGAGAGAGGGGACAGTATGGATAGAGAGAGGGGACAGTGTGGATAGAGAGAGGGGACAGTGTGGATAGAGAGAGGGGACACTGTGGATAGAGAGAGGGGACAGTGTGGATAGAGAGAGGGGACAGTGTGGATAGAGAGAGGGGACACTGTGGATAGAGAGAGGGGACAGTGTGGATAGAGAGCGGGGACAGTGTGGATAGAGAGAGGGGACACTGTGGTTAGAGAGAGGGGACAGTGTGGATAGAGAGAGGGGACAGTATGGATCGAGAGAGGGGATAGTATGGATCGAGAGAGGGGACTGTATGGATAGAAAGAGGGGACTGTATGGATAGAGAGAGGTGACAGTGTGGATAGAGAGAGGGGACAGTGTGGATAGAGAGAGAGGACAGTGTGGATAGAGAGAGGGGACAGTATGGATCGAGAGAGGGGACAGTATGGATCGAGAGAGGGGACAGTATGGATCGAGAGAGGGGACAGTATGGATCGAGCGAGGGGACAGTATGGATCGAGAAAGTGGACAGTGTGGATAGAGAGAGAGGAGAGTGTGGATAGAGAGAGGGGACAGTGTGGATAGAGAGAGGGGACAGTGTTGAAAGAGAGAGGGGACAGTATGGATAGAGAGAGGGGACAGTATGGATAGAGAGAGTGGACAGTATGGATAGAGAGTGGGGACAGTATGGATAGAGAGAGGGGACAGTATGGATAGAGAGAGGGGACAGTATGGATAGAGAGAGGGGACGGTGTGGATAGAGAGAGGGGAAAGTGTGGATAGCGAGAGGGGACAGTATGGATAGAGAGAGGGGACAGTGTGGATAGAGAGAGGGGTCAGTATGGATAGAGAGAGGGGACAGTATGGATAGAGAGAGGGCACAGTATGGATAGAGAGAGGGGACAGTATGGATAGAGAGAGGGGACAGTATGTATCGAGAGAGGGGATTGTGTGGATAGAGAGAGGGGACAGTGTGGATAGAGAGAGGGGACACTGTGGATAGAGAGAGGGGACAGTGTGGATAGAGAGAGGGGACAGTGTGGATAGAGAGAGGGGACACTGTGGATAGAGAGAGGGGACAGTGTGGATAGAGAGAGGGGACAGTGTGGATAGAGAGAGCGGACACTGTGGATAGAGAGAGGGGACAGTGTGGATAGAGAGAGGGGACAGTATGGATCGAGAGAGGGGACAGTATGGATCGAGAGAGGGGACAGTGTGGATCGAGAAAGTGGACAGTGTGGATAGAGAGAGGGGACAGTGTGGATAGAGAGAGGGGACAGTATGGATAGAGAGCGGGGACAGCATGGATAGAGAGAGGGGACAGGGTGTATAGAGAGAGAGGGGACAGTATGCATCGAGAGAGGGGACATTATGGATCGAGAGAGGGGACTGTATGTATCGAGAGAGGGGACAGTATGGATAAAGAGAGGGGACAGTGTGGATTGAGAGAGGGGACAGTGTGGATAGAGAGAGGGGACAGTTTGGATAGAGAGAGGGGACAGTGTGGATAGATAGAGGGGACAGTGTGGATAGAGAGAGGGGACAGTGTGGATAGAGAGAGGGGACAGTGTGGATAGAGAGAGGGAAGAGTGTGGATAGAGAGAGGGGACAGTATGGATAGAGAGAGGGGACAGTGTTTATAGAGAGAGGAGAGAGTATGGATAGATAGAGGGGACAGTGTGGATAGAGAGAGGGGAAAGTGTGGATAGAGAGAGGGGACAGTATGGATAGAGAGAGGGGACAGTGTGGATAGAGAGAGGGGACAGTGTGGATAGAGAGAGGGGACACTTTGGATAGAGAGAGGGGACAGTGTGGATAGAGAGAGGGGACAGTGTGGATAGAGAGAGGGGACACTGTGGATAGAGCGAGGGGACAGTGTGGATAGAGAGCGGGGACAGTGTGGATAGAGAGAGGGGACACTGTGGTTAGAGAGAGGGGACAGTGTGGATAGAGAGAGGGGACAGTATGGATCGAGAGAGGGGATAGTATGGATCGAGAGAGGGGACTGTATGGATAGAAAGAGGGGACTGTATGGATAGAGAGAGGGGACAGTGTGGATAGAGAGAGGGGACAGTGTGGATAGAGAGAGAGGACAGTGTGGATAGAGAGAGGGGACAGTATGGATCGAGAGAGGGGACAGTATGGATCGAGAGAGGGGACAGTATGGATCGAGCGAGGGGACAGTATGGATCGAGAAAGTGGACAGTGTGGATAGAGAGAGAGGAGAGTGTGGATAGAGAGAGGGGACAGTATGGATAGAGAGAGGGGACAGTATGGATAGAGAGAGGGGACAGGGTGTATAGAGAGAGAGGGGACAGTATGGATTGAGAGAGGGGACATGATGGATCGAGAGAGGGGACTGTATGTATAGAGAGAGGGACAGTGTGGATAGAGAGAGGGGACAGTGTGGATAGAGAGAGGGGACAGTGTGGATAGAGAGAGGGAAGAGTGTGGATAGAGAGAGGGGACAGTATGGATAGAGAGAGGGGACAGTGTTTATAGAGAGAGGAGACAGTGTGGATAGAGAGAGGGGACAGTGTGGATAGAGAGAGGGGACAGTGTGGATAGAGAGAGGGGACAGTGTGGATAGAGAGAGGGGACAGTGTTTATAGAGAGAGGGGACAGTATGGATAGAGAGAGGGGACAGTGTGGATAGAGAGAGGGGACAGTGTGGATAGACAGAGGGGACAGTATGGATCGAGAGAGGGGACTGTGTGGATAGAGAGAGGGGACAGTGTGGATAGAGAGAGGGGACACTGTGGATAGAGAGAGGGGACAGTGTGGATAGAGAGAGGGGACAGTGTGGATAGAGAGAGGGGACACTGTGGATAGAGAGAGGGGACAGTGTGGATAGAGAGCGGGAACAGTGTGGATAGAGAGAGGGGACACTGTGGTTAGAGAGAGGGGACAGTGTGGATAGAGAGAGGGGTCAGTATGGATCGAGAGAGGGGATAGTATGGATCGAGAGAGGGGACTGTATGGATAGAGAGAGGGGACTGTATGGATAGAGAGAGGGGACAGTGTGGATAGAGAGAGGGGTCAGTATGGATAGAGAGAGGGGACAGTATGGATAGAGAGAGGGGACAGGGTGTATAGAGAGAGAGGGGACAGTATGGATCGAGAGAGGGGACATTATGGATCGAGAGAGGGGACTGTATGTATAGAGAGAGGGGACAGTGTGGATTGAGAGAGTGGACAGTGTAGATAGAGAGAGGGGACAGTGTGGATAGAGAGAGAGGACAGTGTGGATAGAGAGAGGGGACAGTGAGGATAGAGAGAGGGGACAGTGTGGATAGAGAGAGTGGACTGTCTGGATAGAGAGAGTGGTCAGTGTGGATAGAGAGAGGGGACAGTGTGGATGGAGAGAGGGGACAGTTTGGATAGAGAGAGGGTAAAATGTGGATAGAGAGAGGGGACAGTGTGGATAGAGAGAGGGGACAGTGTGGATAGAGAGAGGGGACAGTGTGGATAGAGAGAGGGGACAGTGTGGATAGAGAGAGGGGACAGTGTGGATAGAGAGAGGGGACAGTATTTATCGAGAGAGGGGACATTATGGATCGAGAGAGGGGACTGTATGCAGCGAGAGAGGGGACAGTATGGATAGAGAGAGGGGACAGTATGGATAGAGAGAGGGGACAGTATGGATAGAGAGAGGGACAGTGTGGATAGAGAGAGGGGACAGTGTGGATAGAGAGAGGGGACAGTGTGGATGGAGAGAGGGGACAGTTTGGATAGAGAGAGGGTACAATGTGGATAGAGAGAGGGGACAGTGTGGATAGAGAGAGGGGACAGTGTGGATAGAGAGAGGGGACAGTGTGGATAGAGAGAGGGGACAGTGTGGATGGAGAGAGGGGACAGTTTGGATAGAGAGAGCGTACAATGTGGATATAGAGAGGGGACAGTGTGGATAGAGAGAGGGGACTTTGTGGATAGAGAGAGGGGACAGTGTGGATAGAGAGAGGGGACAGTATGGATAGAGAGAGGGGACAGTATGGATCGAGAGAGGGGACATTATGGATCGAGAGAGGGGACTGTATGCAGCGAGAGAGGAGACAGTATGGATAGAGAGAGGGGACAGTATGGAGAGAGAGAGGGACAGTGTGGATAGAGAGAGGGGACAGTATGGATCGAGAGAGGGGACTTTATGGATCGAGAGAGGGGACTGTATGTATCGAGGGAGGGGACAGTATGGATAGAGAGAGGGGACATTATGGATAAAGAGAGGGGACAGTATGGATAGAGAGAGGGGACAGTGTGGATAGAGAGAGAGGACTGTGTGGATAGAGAGAGTGGACAGTATGGATAGAGAGAGGGGACAGTATGGATAGAGAGAGGGGACAGTATGGATAGAGAGAGGGGACAGTATGGATAGAGAGAGGGGACGGTGTGGATAGAGAGAGGGGAAAGTGTGGATAGCGAGAGGGGACAGTATGGATAGAGAGAGGGGACAGTGTGGATAGAGAGAGGGGTCAGTATGGATAGAGAGAGGGGACAGTATGGATAGAGAGAGGGGACAGTATGGATAGAGAGAGGGGACAGTATGGATAGAGAGAGGGGACTGTATGTATCGAGAGAGGGGACTGTGTGGATAGAGAGAGGGGACAGTGTGGATGGAGAGAGGGGACACTGTGGATAGAGAGAGGGGACAGTGTGGATAGAGAGAGGGGACAGTGTGGATAGAGAGAGGGGACATTGTGGATAGAGAGAGGGGACAGTGTGGATAGAGAGAGGGGACAGTGTGGATAGAGAGAGGGGACAGTGTGGATAGAGAGAGGGGACAGTATGGATCGAGAGAGGGGACAGCATGGATCGAGAGAGGGGACAGTGTGGATAGAGAGAGAGGACAGTGTGGATAGAGAGAGGGGACAGTATGGATCGAGAGAGGGGACAGTATGGATCGAGAGAGGGGACTGTATGGATCGAGCGAGGGGACAGTATGGATCGAGAAAGTGGACAGTGTGGATAGAGAGAGTGGACAGTGTGGATAGAGAGAGGGGACAGTGTGGATAGAGAGAGGGGACACTGTGGATAGAGAGAGGGGACAGTGTGGATAGAGAGAGGGGACAGTGTGGATAGAGAGAGGGGACAGTGTGGATAGAGAGAGGGGACAGTATGGATCGAGAGAGGGGACAGCATGGATCGAGAGAGGGGACAGTGTGGATAGAGAGAGAGGACAGTGTGGATAGAGAGAGGGGACAGTATGGATCGAGAGAGGGGACAGTATGGATCGAGAGAGGGGACTGTATGGATCGAGCGAGGGGACAGTATGGATCGAGAAAGTGGACAGTGTGGATAGAGAGAGTGGACAGTGTGGATAGAGAGAGGGGACAGTATGGATAGAGAGAGGGGACAGCATGGATAGAGAGAGGGGACAGGGTGTATAGAGAGAGAGGGGACAGTATGGATCGAGAGAGGGGACATTATGGATCGAGAGAGGGGACTGTATGTATCGAGAGAGGGGACAGTATGGATAGAGAGAGGGGACAGTGTGCATTGAGAGAGGGGACCGTGTGGATAGAGAGAGGGGACAGTGTGGATAGAGAGAGGGGACAGTGTGTATAGAGAGAGGGGACAGTGTGGATCGAGAAAGTGGACAGTGTGGATAGAGAGAGGGGACAGTGTGGATAGAGAGAGGGGACAGTATGGATAGAGAGCGGGGACAGCATGGATAGAGAGAGGGGACAGGGTGTATAGAGAGAGAGGGGACAGTATGCATCGAGAGAGGGGACATTATGGATCGAGAGAGGGGACTGTATGTATCGAGAGAGGGGACAGTATGGATAGAGAGAGGGGACAGTGTGGATTGAGAGAGGGGACAGTGTGGATAGAGAGAGGGGACAGTTTGGATAGAGAGAGGGGACAGTGTGGATAGATAGAGGGGACAGTGTGGATAGAGAGAGGGGACAGTGTGGATAGAGAGAGGGGACAGTGTGGATAGAGAGAGGGAAGAATGTGGATAGAGAGAGGGGACAGTATGGATAGAGAGAGGGGACAGTGTTTATAGAGAGAGGAGACAGTATGGATAGATAGAGGGGACAGTGTGGATAGAGAGAGGGGACAGTGTGGATAGAGAGAGGGGACATTATGGATAGAGAGAGGGGACAGTGTGGATAGAGAGAGGGGACAGTGTGGATAGAGAGAGGGGACAGTGTGGATAGAGAGAGGGGACACTGTGGATAGAGAGAGGGGACAGTGTGGATAGAGAGAGGGGACAGTGTGGATAGAGAGAGCGGACACTGTGGATAGAGAGAGGGGACAGTGTGGATAGAGAGAGGGGACAGTATGGATCGAGAGAGGGGACAGTATGGATCGAGAGAGGGGACAGTGTGGATCGAGAAAGTGGACAGTGTGGATAGAGAGAGGGGACAGTGTGGATAGAGAGAGGGGACAGTGTGGATAGAGAGAGGGGACAGTGTGGATAGAGGGAGGGGACAGTGTGGATAGAGAGAGGGGACAGTGTGGATAGAGAGAGGGGAGAGTGTGGATAGAGAGAGGGGACAGTATGGATCGAGAGAGGGGACTGTGTGGATAGAGAGAGGGGACAGTGTGGATAGAGAGAGGGGACAGTGTGGATAGAGAGAGGGGACAGTGTGGATAGAGAGAGGGGACAGTATGGATCGAGAGAGGGGACTGTGTGGATAGAGAGAGGGGACAGTGTGGATAGAGAGAGGGGACAGTGTGGATAGAGAGAGGGGACAGTGTGGATAGAGAGAGGGAAGAGTGTGGATAGAGAGAGGGGACAGTATGGATAGAGAGAGGGGACAGTGTTTATAGAGAGAGGAGACAGTGTGGATAGAGAGAGGGGACAGTGTGGATAGAGAGAGGGGACAGTGTGGATAGAGAGAGGGGACAGTGTGGATAGAGAGAGGGGACAGTGTTTATAGAGAGAGGGGACAGTATGGATAGAGAGAGGGGACAGTGTGGATAGAGAGAGGGGACAGTGTGGATAGAGAGAGGGGACAGTATGGATCGAGAGAGGGGACTGTGTGGATAGAGAGAGGGGACAGTGTGGATAGAGAGAGGGGACACTGTGGATAGAGAGAGGGGACAGTGTGGATAGAGAGAGGGGACAGTGTGGATAGAGAGAGGGGACACTGTGGATAGAGAGAGGGGACAGTGTGGATAGAGAGCGGGGACAGTGTGGATAGAGAGAGGGGACACTGTGGTTAGAGAGAGGGGACAGTGTGGATAGAGAGAGGGGACAGTATGGATCGAGAGAGGGGATAGTATGGATCGAGAGAGGGGACTGTATGGATAGAAAGAGGGGACTGTATGGATAGAGAGAGGGGACAGTGTGGATAGAGAGAGGGGACAGTGTGGATAGAGAGAGAGGACAGTGTGGATAGAGAGAGGGGACAGTATGGATCGAGAGAGGGGACAGTATGGATCGAACGAGGGGACAGTATGGATCGAGCGAGGGGACAGTATGGATCGAGAAAGTGGACAGTGTGGATAGAGAGAGAGGAGAGTGTGGATAGAGAGAGGGGACAGTATGGATAGAGAGAGGGGACAGTATGGATAGAGAGAGGGGACAGGGTGTATAGAGAGAGAGGGGACAGTATGGATCGAGAGAGGGGACATGATGGATCGAGAGAGGGGACTGTATGTATAGAGAGAGGGGACAGTGTGGATAGAGAGAGGGGACAGTGTGGATAGAGAGAGGGGACAGTGTGGATAGAGAGAGGGAAGAGTGTGGATAGAGAGAGGGGACAGTATGGATAGAGAGAGGGGACAGTGTTTATAGAGAGAGGAGACAGTGTGGATAGAGAGAGGGGACAGTGTGGATAGAGAGAGGGGACAGTGTGGATAGAGAGAGGGGACAGTGTGGATAGAGAGAGGGGACAGTGTTTATAGAGAGAGGGGACAGTATGGATAGAGAGAGGGGACAGTGTGGATAGAGAGAGGGGACAGTGTGGATAGACGGAGGGGACAGTTTGGATAGAGAGAGAGGACAGTGTGGATAGAGAGAGGGGACAGTATGGATCGAGAGAGGGGACAGTATGTTTCGAGAGAGGGGACTGTATGGATCGAGCGAGGGGACAGTATGGATCGAGAAAGTGGACAGTGTGGATAGAGAGAGAGGACAGTGTCGATAGAAAGAGGGGTCAGTATGGATAGAGAGAGGGGACAGTATGGATAGAGAGAGGGGACAGGGTGTATAGAGAGAGAGGGGACAGTATGGATCGAGAGAGGGGACATTATGGATCGAGAGAGGGGATAGTATGTATAGAGAGAGGGGACAGTGTGGATTGAGAGAGTGGACAGTGTAGATAGAGAGAGGGGACAGTGTGGATAGAGAGAGAGGACAGTGTGGATAGAGAGAGGGGACAGTGAGGATAGAGAGAGGGGACAGTGTGGATAGAGAGAGGGGACTGTATGGATAGAGAGAGGGGTCAGTGTGGATAGAGAGAGGGGACAGTGTGGATGGAGAGAGGGGACAGTTTGGATAGAGAGAGGGTACAATGTGGATAGAGAGAGGGGACAGTGTGGATAGAGAGAGGGGACAGTGTGGATAGAGAGAGGGGACAGTGTGGATAGAGAGAGGGGACAGTGTGGATAGAGAGAGGGGACAGTGTGGATAGAGAGAGGGGACAGTATGGATAGAGAGAGGGGACAGTATGGATCGAGAGAGGGGACATTATGGATCGAGAGAGGGGACTGTATGCAGCGAGAGAGGGGACAGTATGGATAGAGAGAGGGGACAGTATGGATAGAGAGAGGGGACAGTATGGATAGAGAGAGGGACAGTGTGGATAGAGAGAGGGGACAGTGTGGATAGAGAGAGGGGACAGTGTGGATGGAGAGAGGGGACAGTTTGGATAGAGAGAGGGTACAATGTGGATAGAGAGAGGGGACAGTGTGGATAGAGAGAGGGGACAGTGTGGATAGAGAGAGGGGACAGTGTGGATAGAGAGAGGGGACAGTGTGGATGGAGAGAGGGGACAGTATGGATAGAGAGAGGGGACAGTATGGATCGAGAGAGGGGACATTATGGATCGAGAGAGGGGACTGTATGCAGCGAGAGAGGGGACAGTATGGATAGAGAGAGGGGACAGTATGGATAGAGAGAGGGACAGTGTGGATAGAGAGAGGGGACAGTATGGATCAAGAGAGGGGACTTTATGGATCGAGAGAGGGGACTGTATGTATCGAGGGAGGGGACAGTATGGATAGAGAGAGGGGACATTATGGATAAAGAGAGGGGACAGTGTGGATAGAGAGAGGGGACAGTATGGATAGAGAGAGGGGACAGTATGGATCGAGAGAGGGGACATTATGGATCGAGAGAGGGGACTGTATGCAGCGAGAGAGGGGACAGTATGGATAGAGAGAGGGGACAGTATGGATAGAGAGAGGGACAGTGTGGATAGAGAGAGGGGACAGTATGGATCAAGAGAGGGGACTTTATGGATCGAGAGAGGGGACTGTATGTATCGAGGGAGGGGACAGTATGGATAGAGAGAGGGGACATTATGGATAAAGAGAGGGGACAGTATGGATAGAGAGAGGGGACAGTGTGGATAGAGAGAGAGGACAGTGTGGATAGAGAGAGGGGACAGTGTGGATAGCGAGGGGGGACAGTATGGATAGAGAGAGGGGACGGTGTGGATAGAGAGAGGGGACAGTGTGGATAGAGAGAGGGGACAGTATGGATCGAGAGAGGGGACTTTTTGGACCGAGAGAGGGGACTGTATGTATCGAGAGAGGGGACAGTATGGATAGAGAGAGGGGACATTATGGATAGAGAGAGGGGACAATATGGATAGAGAGAGGGGACAGTGTGGATAGAGAGAGAGGACAGTGTGGATAGAGAGAGGGGACAGTGTGGATAGAGAGAGGGGACAGTGTGGATAGAGAGAGGGGACAGTGTGGATAGAGAGAGGGGACAGTGTGGATAGAGAGAGGGGACAGTGTGGATAGAGATAGAGGACAGTTTGGATAGAGAGAGGGGACAGTGTGAATAGAGAGAGGGGACAGTGTGAATAGAGAGAGGGGACAGTGTGGATAGAGAGAGGGGACAGTGTGGATAGAGAGAGGGGACAGTGTGGATAGAGAGACGGGACAGTGTGGATAGCGAGAGGGGACAGTATGGATAGAGAGAGGGGACGGTGTGGATAGAGAGAGGGGTCAGTATGGATAGAGAGAGGGGACAGTATGGATAGAGAGAGGGGACAGTATGGATAGAGTGAGGGGACAGTATGGATATAGAGAGGGGACAGTGTGGATAGAGAGAGGGGACAGTGTGGATAGAGAGAGGGGACAGTGTGGATAGAGAGAGGGGACTGTATGGATAGAGAGAGGGGACAGTGTGGATAGAGAGAGGGGACAGTGTGGATGGAGAGAGGGGACAGTTTGGATAGAGAGAGGGGACAGCGTGGATAGAGAGAGGGGACAGTGTGGATAGAGAGAGGGGACAGTGTGGATAGAGAGAGGGGACAGTGTGGATAGAGAGAGGGGACAGTATGGATAGAGAGAGGGGACAGTATGGATCGAGAGAGGGGACATTATGGATCGAGAAAGGGGACTGTATGGATCGAGAGAGGGGACATTATGGATAGAGAGAGGGGACAGTATGGATCGAGAGAGTGGACAGTGTGGATAGAGAGAGGGGACAGTGTGGATAGAGAGAGGGAACAGTATGGATAGAGAGAGGGGACAGTATGGATAGAGAGAGGGGACAGTATGGATCGAGAGAGGGGACATTATGGATCGAGAGAGGGGACTGTATGTATCGAGAGAGGGGACAGTATGGATAGAGAGAGTGGACAGTATGGATAGAGAGAGGGGACAGTATGCATAGAGATAGGGGACAGTGTGGATAGAGAGAGAGTACAGTTTGGATAGAGAGAGGGGACAGTGTGGATAGAGAGAGAGGACAGTTTGGATAGAGAGAGGGGACAGTGTGGATAGAGAGCGGGGACAGTGTGGATAGAGAGAGGGGACAGTGTGGATAGAGAGAGGGGACAGTGTGGATAGAGAGAGGGGACAGTGTGGATAGAGAGAGGGGACAGTGAGGATAGAGAGAGGGGACAGTTTGGATAGAGAGAGGGGACAGTGTGGATAGAGAGAGTGGGCAGTGTGGATAGAGAGAGGGGACAGTGTGGATAGAGAGAGGGGACAGTGTGTATAGAGAGAGGGGACAGTGTGGATAGAGAGAGGGGACTGTATGGATAGAGAGAGAGGACAGTATGGATAGAGAGAGGGGACTGTGTGGATCGAGAGAGGGGACAGTGTGGATAGAGAGAGGGGACAGTATGGATAGAGAGAGGGGACAGTGTGGATAGAGAGAGGGGACAGTGTGGATAGAGAGAGGGGACAGTGTGGATCGAGAGAGGGGGCAGTGTGGATCGAGAGAGGGGACAGTGTGGATAGAGAGAGGGGACAGTGTGGATAGAGAGAGGGGACAGTATGGATCGAGAGAGGGGACAGTGTGGATAGAGAGAGGGGACAGTTTGGATAGTGAGAGGGGACAGTGTGGATAGAGAGAGAGTACAGTTTGGATAGAGAGAGTGGACAGTGTGGATAGAGAGAGGGGACAGTGTGGATAGAGAGAGGGGGCAGTGTGGATAGAGAGAGGGGACAGTGTGGATAGAGAGAGGGGACAGTGAGGATAGAGAGAGGGGACAGTTTGGATAGAGAGAGGGGACAGTGTGGATAGAGAGAGTGGACAGTGTGGATAGAGAGAGGGGACAGTGTGGATAGAGTGAGGGGACAGTGTGTATAGAGAGAGGGGACAGTGTGGATAGAGAGAGGGGACTGTATGGATAGAGAGAGAGGACAGTATGGATAGAGAGAGGGGACTGTGTGGATCGAGAGAGGGGACAGTGTGGATAGAGAGAGGGGACAGTATGGATAGAGAGAGGGGACAGTGTGGATAGAGAGAGGGGACAGTGTGGATAGAGAGAGGGGACAGTGTGGATCGAGAGAGGGGGCAGTGTGGATCGAGAGAGGGGACAGTGTGGATAGAGAGAGGGGACAGTGTGGATAGAGAGAGGGGACAGTATGGATCGAGAGAGGGGACAGTGTGGATAGAGAGAGGGGACAGTGTGGATAGAGAGAGGGGACAGTGTGGATACAGAGAGGGGACAGTGTGGATAGAGAGAGGGAAGAGTGTGGATAGAGAGAGGGGACAGTATGGATAGAGAGAGGGGACAGTGTTTATAGAGAGAGGGGACAGTGTGGATAGAGAGAGGGGACAGTGTGGATAGAGATAGGGGACAGTGTGGATAGCTAGAGGGGACAGTTTGGATAGAGAGAGGGGACAGTATGGATCGAGAGAGGGGACAGTATGGATAGAGAGAGTGGACAGTATGGATAGAGAGAGTGGACAGTATGGATAGAGAGAGGGGAGAGTATGGATAGAGAGAGGGGACAGTATGGATCGAGAGAGGGGACAGTGTGGATCGAGAGAGTGGACAGTGTGGATAGAGAGAGGGGACAGTGTGGATAGAGAGAGGGGACAGTGTGGATAGAGAGAGGGGACAGTGTGGATAGAGAGAGGGTACAGTGTGGATAGAGAGAGGGGACAGTTTGGATAGAGAGAGGGGACAGTATGGATCGAGAGAGGGGACAGTATGGATAGAGAGAGGGGACAGTATGGATCGAGAGAGGGGACAGTATGGATAGAGAGAGTGGACATTATGGATAGAAAGAGTGGACAGTATGGATAGAGAGAGGGGACAGTATGGATAGAGAGAGGGGACAGTATGGATCGAGAGAGGGGACAGTATGGATCGAGAGAGGGGACAGTGTGGATAGAGAGAGGGGACAGTTTTTATAGAGAGAGGGGACAGTGTGGATAGAGAGAGGGGACAGTATGGATAGAGAGAGGGGACAGTGTGGATAGAGAGAGGGGACAGTTTGGATGGAGAGAGGGGACAGTATGGATCGAGAGAGGGGACAGTATGGATAGAGAGAGTGGACAGTGTTTATAGAGAGAGTGGACAGTGTGGATAGAGAGAGGGGACAGTATTGATAGAGAGAGGGGACAGTATGGATCGAGAGAGGGGACAGTGTGGATCGAGAGAGTGGACAGTTTGGACAGAGAGAGGGGACAGTGTGGATAGAGAGAGGGGAGAGTGTGGATAGAGAGAGGGGACAGTATGGATAGAGAGAAGGGACAGTATGGATAGAGAGAGGGGACAGTATGTATAGAGAGAGGGGACAGTATGGATCGAGAGAGGGGACATTATGGATCGAGAGAGGGGACTGTATGTATCGAGAGAGGTGACTGTATGTATCGAGAGAGGGGACAGTATGGATAGAGAGAGGGGACAGTATGGATAGATAGAGGGGACTGTATGGATAGAGAGAGGGGACAGTGTGGATAGAGAGAGAGGACAGTTTGGATAGAGCGAGAGGACAATTTGGATAGAGAGAGGGGACAGTGTGGATGGAGAGAGGGGACAGTGTGGATAGAGATAGGGGACAGTGTGGATAGAGAGAGGGGACAGTGTGGATCGAGAGAGGGGACAGTATGGATAGAGAGAGGGGGCAGTATGGATAGAGAGAGGGAACAGTGTGGATAGAGAGAGGGGACAGTATGGATAGAGAGAGGGGACAGTATGGATAGAGAGAGGCGACAGTGTGGATAGAGAGAGGGGACAGTTTGGATAGAGAGAGGGGACAGTATGGATAGATAGAGGGGACAGTGTGGATAGAGAGAGGGGACAGTGTGGATAGAGAGAGGGGACAGTGTGGATAGAGAGAGGGTACAGTGTGGATAGAGAGAGGTGACAGTGTGGATAGAGAGAGGGGACAGTGTGGATAGAGAGAGGGGACAGTATGGATAGAGAGAGGGGACAATATGGATAGAGAGAGGGGACAGTGTGGATAGAGCTCGAGGACAGTTTGGATAGAGAGAGGGAACAGTGTGGATAGAGAGAGGGGACAGTGTGGATAGAGAGAGGGGACAGTGTGGATAGAGAGAGGGGACAGTGTGGATAGAGAGAGGGGACAGTGTGGATAGAGAGAGGGGACAGTATGGATCGAGAGAGGGGACTGTGTGGATAGAGAGAGGGGACAGTGTGGATAGAGAGAGGGGACAGAGTGGATAGAGAGAGGGGACAGTGTGGATAGAGAGAGGGGACAGTATGGATCGAGAGAGGGGACTGTGTGGATAGAGAGAGGGGACAGTGTGGATAGAGAGAGGGGACACTGTGGATAGAGAGAGGGGACAGTGTGGATAGAGAGAGGGGACAGTGTGGATAGAGAGAGGGGACACTGTGGATAGAGAGAGGGGACATTGTGGATAGAGAGAGGGGACAGTGTGGATAGAGAGAGGGGACACAGTGGTTAGAGAGAGGCGACAGTGTGGATAGAGAGAGGGGACAGTATGGATCGAGAGAGGGGATAGTATGGATCGAGAGAGGGGACTGTATGGATAGAGAGAGGGGACTTTATGGATAGAGAGAGGGGACACTGTGGATAGAGAGAGGGGACAGTGTGGATAGAGAGATAGGACAGTGTGGACAGAGAGAGGGGACAGTCTGGATCGAGAAAGGGGACAGTATGGATCGAGAGAGGGGACTTTATGGATCGAGCGAGGGGACAGTATGGATCGATAAAGTGGACAGTGTGGATAGAGAGAGAGGACAGTGTGTATAGAGAGAGGGGACAGTATGGATAGAGAGAGGGGACAGTATGGATAGAGTTAGGGGACAGTATGGATAGAGAGAGGGGACAGTGTGGATAGAGTGAGGGGACAGTATGGATAGAGAGAGGGGACAGTGTTTATAGAGAGAGGGGACAGTATGGATAGAGAGAGGGGACAGTATGGATAGAGAGAGTGGATAGTATGGATAGAGAGAGGGGACAGTATGGATAGAGAGAGGGGACAGTATGGATAGAGAGAGGGGACAGTATGGATAGAGAGAGGGGACGGTGTGGATAGAGAGAGGGGAAAGTGTGGATAGCGAGAGGGGACAGTATGGATAGAGAGAGGGGACAGTGTGGATAGAGAGAGGGGTCAGTTTGGATAGAGAGAGGGGACAGTATGGATAGAGAGAGGGGACAGTATGGATAGAGAGAGGGGACAGTATGGATAGAGAGAGGGGACTGTATGTATCGAGATAGGGGACTGTGTGGATAGAGAGAGGGGACAGTGTGGATGGAGAGAGGGGACACTGTGGATAGAGAGAGGGGACAGTGTGGATAGAGAGAGGGGACAGTGTGGATAGAGAGAGGGGACACTGTGGATAGAGAGAGGGGACAGTGTGGATAGAGAGAGGGGACAGTGTGGATAGAGAGAGGGGACACTGTGGATAGAGAGAGGGGACAGTGTGGATAGAGAGAGGGGACAGTATGGATCGAGAGAGGGGACAGTATGGATCGAGAGAGGGACAGTGTGGATAGAGAGAGAGGACAGTGTGGATAGAGAGAGGGGACAGTATGGATCGAGAGAGGGGACAGTATGGATCGAGAGAGGGGACTGTATGGATCGAGCGAGGGGACAGTATGGATCGAGAAAGTGGACAGTGTGGATAGAGAGAGGGGACAGTGTGGATAGAGAGAGGGGACAGTATGGATAGAGAGAGGGGACAGCATGGATAGAGAGAGGGGACAGGGTGTATAGAGAGAGAGGGGACAGTATGGATCGAGAGAGGGGACATTATGGATCGAGAGAGGGGACTGTATGTATCGAGAGAGGGGACAGTATGGATAGAGAGATGGGACAGTGTGCATTGAGAGTGGGGACAGTGTGGATAGAGAGAGGGAAGAGTGTGGATAGAGAGAGGGGACAGTATGGAGAGAGAGAGGGGACAGTGTTTATAGAGAGAGGAGACAGTATGGATAGATAGAGGAGACAGTGTGGATAGAGAGAGGGGACAGTGTGGATAGAGAGAGGGGACAGTGTGGATAGAGAGAGGGGACAGTGTTTATAGAGAGAGGGGACAGTATGGATAGAGAGAGGGGACAGTATGGATAGAGAGAGTGGACAGTATGGATAGAGAGTGGGGACAGTATGGATAGAGAGAGGGGACAGTATGGATAGAGAGAGGGGACGGTATGGATAGAGAGAGGGGACGGTGTGGATAGAGAGAGGGGAAAGTGTGGATAGCGAGAAGGGACAGTATGAATAGAGAGAGGGGACAGTGTGGATAGAGAGAGGGGTCAGTATGGATAGAGAGAGGGGACAGTATTGATAGAGAGAGGGGACAGTATGGATAGAGAGAGGGGACAGTATGGATAGAGAGAGGGGACTGTATGTATCGAGAGAGGGGATTGTGTGGATAGAGAGAGGGGACAGTGTGGATAGAGAGAGGGGACACTGTGAATAGAGAGAGGGGACAGTGTGGATAGAGAGAGGGGACAGTATGGATCGAGAGAGGGGACAGTGTGGATAGAGAGAGGGGACAGTTTTTATAGAGAGAGGGGACAGTGTGGATAGAGAGAGGGGACAGTATGGATAGAGAGAGGGGACAGTGTGGATAGAGAGAGGGGACAGTTTGGATGGAGAGAGGGGACAGTATGGATCGAGAGAGGAGACAGTATGGATAGAGAGAGTGGACAGTGTTTATAGAGAGAGTGGACAGTGTGGATAGAGAGAGGGGACAGTATTGATAGAGAGAGCGGACAGTATGGATCGAGAGAGGGGACAGTGTGGATCGAGAGAGTGGACAGTTTGGACAGAGAGAGGGGACAGTGTGGATAGAGAGAGGGGAGAGTGTGGATAGAGAGAGGGGACAGTATGGATAGAGAGCGGGGACAGTATGGATAGAGAGAGGGGACAGTATGTATAGAGAGAGGGGACAGTATGGATCGAGAGAGGGGACATTATGGATCGAGAGAGGGGACTGTATGTATCGAGAGAGGTGACTGTATGTATCGAGAGAGGGGACAGTATGGATAGAGAGAGGGGACAGTATGGATAGATAGAGGGGACAGTATGGATAGAGAGAGGGGACAGTGTGGATAGAGAGAGAGGACAGTTTGGATAGAGCGAGAGGACAATTTGGATAGAGAGAGGGGACAGTGTGGATGGAGAGAGGGGACAGTGTGGATAGAGATAGGGGACAGTGTGGATAGAGAGAGGGGACAGTGTGGATCGAGAGAGGGGACAGTATGGATAGAGAGAGGGGGCAGTATGGATAGAGAGAGGGAACAGTGTGGATAGAGAGAGGGGACAGTATGGATAGAGAGAGGGGACAGTATGGATAGAGAGAGGCGACAGTGTGGATAGAGAGAGGGGACAGTTTGGATAGAGAGAGGGGACAGTATGGATAGATAGAGGGGACAGTGTGGATAGAGAGAGGGGACAGTGTGGTTGGAGAGAGGGGACAGTGTGTATAGAGAGAGGGTACAGTGTGGATAGAGAGAGGTGACAGTGTGGATAGAGAGAGGGGACAGTGTGGATAGAGAGAGGGGACAGTATGGATAGAGAGAGGGGACAGTATGGATAGAGAGAGGGGACAGTGTGGATAGAGCTCGAGGACAGTTTGGATAGAGAGAGGGGACTTTATGGATAGAGAGAGGGGACAGTGTGGATAGAGAGAGGGAACAGTGTGGATAGAGAGAGGGGACAGTGTGGATAGAGAGAGGGGACAGTGTGGATAGAGAGAGGGGACAGTGTGGATAGAGAGAGGGGACAGTGTGGATAGAGAGAGGGGACAGTATGGATCGAGAGAGGGGACTGTGTGGATAGAGAGAGGGGACAGTGTGGATAGAGAGAGGGGACAGAGTGGATAGAGAGAGGGGACAGTGTGGATAGAGAGAGGGGACAGTATGGATCGAGAGAGGGGACTGTGTGGATAGAGAGAGGGGACAGTGTGGATAGAGAGAGGGGACACTGTGGATAGAGAGAGGGGACAGTGTGGATAGAGAGAGGGGACAGTGTGGATAGAGAGAGGGGACACTGTGGATAGAGAGAGGGGACATTGTGGATAGAGAGAGGGGACAGTGTGGATAGAGAGAGGGGACACTGTGGTTAGAGAGAGGGGACAGTGTGGATAGAGAGAGGGGACAGTATGGATCGAGAGAGGGGATAGTATGGATCGAGAGAGGGGACCGTATGGATAGAGAGAGGGGACTTTATGGATAGAGAGAGGGGACACTGTGGATAGAGAGAGGGGACAGTGTGGATAGAGAGATGGGACAGTGTGGACAGAGAGAGGGGACAGTCTGGATCGAGAAAGGGGACAGTATGGATCGAGAGAGGGGACTTTATGGATCGAGCGAGGGGACAGTATGGATCGAGAAAGTGGACAGTGTGGATAGAGAGAGAGGACAGTGTGGATAGAGAGAGGGGACAGTATGGATAGAGAGAGGGGACAGTATGGATAGAGTTAGGGGACAGTATGGATAGAGAGAGGGGACAGTGTGGATAGAGAGAGGGGACAGTATGGATAGAGAGAGGGGACAGTGTTTATAGAGAGAGGGAACAGTATGGATAGAGAGAGGGGACAGTATGGATAGAGAGAGTGGACAGTATGGATAGAGAGAGGGGACAGTATGGATAGAGAGAGGGGACAGTATGGATAGAGAGAGGGGACAGTATGGATAGAGAGAGGGGACGGTGTGGATAGAGAGAGGGGAAAGTGTGGATAGCGAGAGGGGACAGTATGGATAGAGAGAGGGGACAGTGTGGATAGAGAGAGGGGTCAGTATGGATAGAGAGAGGGGACAGTATGGATAGAGAGAGGGGACAGTATGGATAGAGAGAGGGGACAGTATGGATAGAGAGAGGGGACTGTATGTATCGAGAGAGGGGACTGTGTGGATAGAGAGAGGGGACAGTGTGGATGGAGAGAGGGGACACTGTGGATAGAGAGAGGGGACAGTGTGGATAGAGAGAGGGGACAGTGTGGATAGAGAGAGGGGACACTGTGGATAGAGAGAGGGGACAGTGTGGATAGAGAGAGGGGACAGTGTGGATAGAGAGAGGGGACACTGTGGATAGAGAGAGGGGACAGTGTGGATAGAGAGAGGGGACAGTATGGATCGAGAGAGGGGACAGTATGGATCGAGAGAGGGACAGTGTGGATAGAGAGAGAGGACAGTGTGGATAGAGAGAGGGGACAGTATGGATCGAGAGAGGGGACAGTATGGATCGAGAGAGGGGACTGTATGGATCGAGCGAGGGGACAGTATGGATCGAGAAAGTGGACAGTGTGGATAGAGAGAGGGGACAGTGTGGATAGAGAGAGGGGACAGTATGGATAGAGAGAGGGGACAGCATGGATAGAGAGAGGGGACAGGGTGTATAGAGAGAGAGGGGACAGTATGGATCGAGAGAGGGGACATTATGGATCGAGAGAGGGGACTGTATGTATCGAGAGAGGGGACAGTATGGATAGAGAGATGGGACAGTGTGCATTGAGAGTGGGGACAGTGTGGATAGAGAGAGGGAAGAGTGTGGATAGAGAGAGGGGACAGTATGGAGAGAGAGAGGGGACAGTGTTTATAGAGAGAGGAGACAGTATGGATTTATAGAGGAGACAGTGTGGATAGAGAGAGGGGACAGTGTGGATAGAGAGAGGGGACAGTGTGGATAGAGAGAGGGGACAGTGTTTATAGAGAGAGGGGACAGTATGGATAGAGAGAGGGGACAGTATGGATAGAGAGAGTGGACAGTATGGATAGAGAGTGGGGACAGTATGGATAGAGAGAGGGGACGGTGTGGATAGAGAGAGGGGAAAGTGTGGATAGCGAGAAGGGACAGTATGAATAGAGAGAGGGGACAGTGTGGATAGAGAGAGGGGTCAGTATGGATAGAGAGAGGGGACAGTATTGATAGAGAGAGGGGACAGTATGGATAGAGAGAGGGGACAGTATGGATAGAGAGAGGGGACTGTATGTATCGAGAGAGGGGATTGTGTGGATAGAGAGAGGGGACAGTGTGGATAGAGAGAGGCGACACTGTGAATAGAGAGAGGGGACAGTGTGGATAGAGAGAGGGGACAGTGTGGATAGAGAGAGGGGACACTGTGGATAGAGAGAGGGGACAGTGTGGATAGAGAGAGGGGACAGTGTGGATAGAGAGAGCGGACACTGTGGATAGAGAGAGGGGACAGTGTGGATCGAGAGAGGGGACAGTATGGATCGAGAGAGGGGACAGTATGGATCGAGAGAGGGGACAGTGTGGATAGAGAGAGAAGACAGTGTGGATAGAGAGAGGGGACAGTATGGATCGAGAGAGGGGACAGTATGGATCGAGAGAGGGGATTGTATGGATCGAGCGAGGGGACAGTATGGATCGAGAAAGTGGACAGTGTGGATAGAGAGAGGGGACAGTGTGGATAGAGAGAGGGGACAGTATGGATAGAGAGAGGGGACAGCATGGATAGAGAGAGGGGACAGGGTGTATAGAGAGAGAGGGGACAGTATGGATCGAGAGAGGGGACATTATGGATCGAGAGAGGGGACTGTATGTATCGAGAGAGGGGACAGTATGGATAGTTAGAGGGGACAGTGTGGATTGAGAGAGGGGACAGTGTGGATAGAGAGAGGGGACAGTTTGGATAGAGAGAGGGGACAGTGTGGATAGATAGAGGGGACAGTGTGGATAGAGAGAGGGGACAGTGTGGATAGAGAGAGGGGACAGTGTGGATAGAGAGAGGGAAGAGTGTGGATAGAGAGAGGGGACAGTATGGATAGAGAGAGGGGACAGTGTTTATAGAGAGAGGAGACAGTATGGATAGATAGAGGGGACAGTGTGGATAGAGAGAGGGGACAGTGTGGATAGAGAGAGGGGACAGTGTTTATAGAGAGAGGAGACAGTATGGATAGATAGAGGGGACAGTGTGGATAGAGAGAGGGGACAGTGTGGATAGAGAGAGGGGACAGTATGGATAGAGAGAGGGGACAGTTTTTATAGAGAGAGGGGACAGTGTGGATAGAGAGAGGGGACAGTGTGGATAGAGAGAGGGGACAGTGTGGATAGAGAGAGTGGAGAGTGTGGATAGAGAGAGTGGACAGTATGGATCGAGAGAGGGGACTGTGTGGATAGAGAGAGGGGACAGTGTGGATAGAGAGAGGGGACAGTGTGGATAGAGAGAGGGGACAGTGTGGATAGAGAGAGGGGACAGTGTGGATCGAGAGAGGGGACTGTGTGGATAGAGTGAGGGGACAGTGTGGATAGAGAGAAGGGACACTGTGGATAGAGAGAGGGGACAGTGTGGATAGAGAGAGGGGACAGTGTGGATAGAGAGAGGGGACACTGTGAATAGAGAGAGGGGACAGTGTGGATAGAGAGCGGGGACAGTGTGGATAGAGAGAGGGGACACTGTGGTTAGAGAGAGGGGACAGTGTGGATAGAGAGAGGGGACAGAATGGATCGAGAGAGGGGATAGTATGGATCGAGAGAGGGGACTGTATGGATAGAGAGAGGGGACTGTATGGATAGAGAGAGGGGACAGTGTGGATAGAGAGAGGGGACAGTGCGGATAGAGAGAGACAACAGTGTGGATAGAGAGAGGGGACAGTATGGATCGAGAGAGGGCACAGTATGGATCGAGAGAGGGGACTGTATGGATCGAGCGAGGGGACAGTATGGATCGAGAAAGTGGACAGTGTGGATAGAGAGAGAGGACAGTGTGGATAGAGAGAGGGGACAGTATGGATAGAGAGACAGGACAGTATGGATAGAGAGAGGGGACAGGGTGTATAGAGAGAGAGGAGACAGTATGGATCGAGAGAGGGGACTTTATGGATCGAGAGAGGGGACTGTATGTATAGAGAGAGGGGACAGTGTGGATTGAGAGAGGGGACAGTGTGGATAGAGAGAGAGGACAGTGTGGATAGAGAGAGGGGTCAGTGTGGATAGAGAGAGGGGACAATGTGGATAGAGAGAGGGGACAGTGTGGATATAGAGAGGAAGAAGAGTGTGGATAGAGAGAGGGGACAGTATGGATAGAGAGAGGGGTAGGTGTTTATAGAGAGAGGAGACAGTGTGGATAGAGAGAGGGGACAGTGTGGATAGAGAGAGGGGACAGTGTGGATAGAGAGAGGGGACAGTATGGATAGAGAGAGGGGACAGTGTTTATAGAGAGAGGGGACAGTATGGATAGAGAGAGGGGACAGTGTGGATAGAGAGAGGGGACAGTGTGGATAGAGAGAGTGGACAGTATGGATAGAGAGAGGGGACAGTGTGGATAGAGAGAGGGGACAGTGTGGATAGAGAGAGGGGACACTGTGGATAGAGAGAGGGGACAGTGTGGATAGAGAGCGGGGACAGTGTGGATAGAGAGAGGGGACACTGTGGTTAGAGAGAGGGGACAGTGTGGATAGAGAGAGGGGACAGTATGGATCGAGAGAGGGGATACTATGGATCGAGAGAGGGGACTGTATGGATAGAGAGAGGGGACTGTATGGATAGAGAGAGGGGACAGTGTGGATAGAGAGAGGGGACAGTGTGGATAGAGAGAGAGGACAGTGTGGATAGAGAGAGGGGACAGTATGGATCGAGAGAGGGGACAGTATGGATCGAGAGAGGGGACTGTATGGATCGAGCGAGGGGACAGTATGGATCGAGAAAGTGGACAGTGTGGATAGAGAGAGAGGACAGTGTGGATAGAGAGAGGGGACAGTATGGATAGAGAGAGGGGACAGTATGGATAGAGAGAGGGGACAGGGTGTATAGAGAGAGAGGGGACAGTATGGATCGAGAGAGGGGACATTATGGATCGAGAGAGGGGACTGTATGTATAGAGAGAGGGGACAGTGTGGATTGAGAGAGGGGACAGTGTGGATAGAGAGAGTGGGCAGTGTGGATAGAGAGAGGGGACAGTGTGGATAGAGAGAGGGGACAGTGTGGATAGAGAGAGGGGACAGTGTGGATAGAGAGAGGGAAGAGTGTGGATAGAGAGAGGGGACAGTATGGATAGAGAGATGGGACAGTGTGGATAGAGATAGAGGACAGTTTGGATAGAGAGAGGGGACAGTGTGGATAGAGAGAGGGGACAGTATGGATAGAGAGAGGTGACAGTGTGGATAGAGAGAGGGGACAGTGTGGATAGAGAGAGGGGACAGTGTGGATAGAGAGAGGGGACAGTGTGGATAGAGAGAGGGGACAGTATGGATAGAGAGAGGGGACAGTGTGGTTAGAGAGAGGGGACAGTGTGGATAGAGAGAGGGGACAGTGTCGATAGAGAGAGGGAATAGTGTGGATAGAGAGAGGGAAGAGTTTGGATAGAGAGAGGGGAAGTGTGGATAGAGAGAGGGGACAGTATGGATAGAGAGAGGGTACAGTGTTTATAGAGAGAGGGGACAGTATGGATAGAGAGAGGGGACAGTATGGATAGAGAGAGTGGACAGTATGGATAGAGAGCGGGGACAGTATGGATAGAGAGCGGGGACAGTGTGGATAGCGAGAGGGGACAGTGTGGATAGAGAGAGGGGACAGTGTGGATAGAGAGAGGGGACAGTATGGATAGAGAGAGGGGACAGTGTGGATAGAGAGAGGGGACAGTGTGGATAGAGAGAGGGGACAGTTTGGATAGAGAGAGGGGACAGTGTGGATAGAGAGAGGGGACAGTGTGGATAGAGAGAGGGGACAGTGTGGATCGAGAGAGGGGACAGTATGGATAGAGAGAGGGGACAGTATGGATAGAGAGAGTGGACAGTATGGATAGCGAGAGGGGACAGTATGGATAGAGAGAGGGGACAGTGTGGATAGAGAGAGAGGACAGTTTGGATAGAGAGAGGGGACAGTGTGGATAGAGATCGGGACAGTGTGGATAGATTGAGGGGACAGTGAAGATAGAGAGAGGGGACAGTGTGGATAGAGAGAGGGGACAGTGTGGATAGAGAGAGGGGATAGTATGGATAGAGAGAGGAGACAGTATGGATAGAGATAGGGGACAGTGTGGATAGCGAGAGGGGACAGTGTGGATAGAGAGAGGGGACAGTGTGGATAGAGAGAGGGGACAGTGTGGATAGAGAGAGGGGACAGTGTGGATAGAGAGAGGGGACAGTGTGGATAGAGAGAGGGGACTGTATGGATAGAGAGAGAGGACAGTGTGGATAGAGAGAATGGACAGTGTGGATAGAGAGAGGGGACAGTATGGATCGAGAGAGGGGACATTATGGATCGAGAGAGGGGACTGTATGTATCGAGAGAGGGGACAGTATGGATAGAGAGAGTGGACAGTATGGATAGAGAGAGGGGACAGTATGGATAGAGAGAGGGAACAGTGTGGATCGAGAGAGGGGACAGTATGGATCGAGAGAGGGGACAGTATGGATCGAGAGAGGGGACAGTATGGATAGAGAGAGGGGACTGTGTGGATCGAGAGAGGGGACAGTGTGGATAGAGAGAGGGGACAGTGTGGATAGAGAGAGGGGACAGTGTGGATAGAGAGAGGGGACAGTGTGGATAGAGAGAGGGGACAGTGTGGATAGAGAGAGGGGACAGTGTGGATAGAGAGAGGGGACTGTGTGGATCGAGAGAGGGGACAGTGTGGATAGAGAGAGGGGACAGTATGGATCGAGAGAGGGGACAGTGTTTATAGAGAGAGGGGACAGTATGGATAGAGAGAGGGGACAGTATGGATGGAGAGAGGGGACAGTATGGATAGAGAGAGGGGACAGTGTGGATAGAGAGAGAGGACAGTGTGGATAGAGAGAGGGGACGGTGTGGATAGAGAGAGGGGTCAGTACGGATAGAGAGAGGGGACAGTATGGATAGAGAGAGGGGGCAGTATGGATAGAGAGAGGGGACAGTATGGATAGAGAGAGGGGGCAGTGTGGATAGAGAGAGTGGACAGTGTGGATAGAGAGAGGGGACAGTGTGGATAGAGAGAGGGGACTGTATGGATAGAGAGAGGGGACAGTGTGGATAGAGAGAGGGGACAGTGTGGATAGAGAGAGGGGACAGTTTGGATAGAGAGAGGGGACAGTGTGGATAGAGAGAGGGGACAGTGTGGATAGAGAGAGGGGACAGTGTGGATAGAGAGAGGGGACAGTATGGATAGAGAGAGGGGACAGTATGGATAGAGAGAGTGGACAGTATGGATAGAGAGAGGGGACAGTATGGATAGAGAGAGGGGACAGTGTGGATAGAGAGAGAGGACAGTTTGGATAGAGAGAGGGGACAGTGTGGATAGAGAGAGGGGACAGTGTGGATAGAGAGAGGGGACAGTGAAGATAGAGAGAGGGGACAGTGTGGATAGAGAGAGGGGACAGTGTGGATAGAGAGAGGGGATAGTATGGATAGAGAGAGGAGACAGTATGGATAGAGAGAGGGGACAGTGTGGATAGAGATAGAGGACAGTTTGGATAGAGAGAGGGGACAGTGTGGATAGAAAGATGGGACAGTGTGGATAGAGAGAGGGGACAGTGTGGATAGAGAGAGGGGACAGTGTGGATAGAGAGAGGGGACAGTGTGGATAGAGAGAGGGGACAGTGTGGTTAGAGAGAGGGGAAAGTGTGGATAGAGAGAGGGGACAGTGTCGATAGAGAGAGGGAACAGTGTGGATAGAGAGAGGGAAGAGTTTGGATAGAGAGAGGGGAAGTGTGGATAGAGAGAGGGGACAGTATGGATAGAGATAGGGGACAGTGTTTATAGAGAGAGGGGACAGTATGGATAGAGAGAGGGGACAGTATGGATAGAGAGAGTGGACATTATGGATAGAGAGCGGGGACAGTATGGATAGAGAGCGGGGACAGTATGGATAGAGAGAGGGGACAGTATGGATAGAGAGAGGGGACAGTGTGGATAGAGAGAGGGGACAGTGTGGATAGAGAGAGGGGACAGTGTGGATAGAGAGAGGGGACAGTATGGATAGAGAGAGGGGACAGTATGGATAGAGAGAGTGGACAGTATGGATAGAGAGAGGGGACAGTATGGATAGAGAGAGGGGACAGTGTGGATAGAGAGAGAGGACAGTTTGGATAGAGAGAGGGGACAGTGTGGATAGAGAGAGGGGACAGTGTGGATAGAGAGAGGGGACAGTGAAGATAGAGAGAGGGGACAGTGTGGATAGAGAGAGGGGACAGTGTGGATAGAGAGAGGGGATAGTATGGATAGAGAGAGGAGACAGTATGGATAGAGAGAGGGGACAGTGTGGATAGAGATAGAGGACAGTTTGGATAGAGAGAGGGGACAGTGTGGATAGAAAGAGGGGACAGTGTGGATAGAGAGAGGGGACAGTGTGGATAGAGAGAGGGGACAGTGTGGATAGAGAGAGGGGACAGTGTGGATAGAGAGAGGGGACAGTGTGGTTAGAGAGAGGGGAAAGTGTGGATAGAGAGAGGGGACAGTGTCGATAGAGAGAGGGAACAGTGTGGATAGAGAGAGGGAAGAGTTTGGATAGAGAGAGGGGAAGTGTGGATAGAGAGAGGGGACAGTATGGATAGAGATAGGGGACAGTGTTTATAGAGAGAGGGGACAGTATGGATAGAGAGAGGGGACAGTATGGATAGAGAGAGTGGACAGTATGGATAGAGAGCGGGGACAGTATGGATAGAGAGCGGGG
This sequence comes from Pristiophorus japonicus, assembly GCF_044704955.1. NCBI lineage: Eukaryota > Metazoa > Chordata > Chondrichthyes > Pristiophoridae > Pristiophorus > Pristiophorus japonicus. The sequence continues at coordinate 109,547 of NW_027254683.1, read as the reverse complement.
ACAGTATGGATAGAGAGAGGGGACAGTATGGATAGAGAGAGGGGACAGTGTGGATAGAGAGAGGGGACAGTGTGGATAGCGAGAGGGGACAGTATGGATAGAAAGAAGGGACAGTGTGGATAGAGAGAGGGGACAGTGTGGATAGAGAGAGGGAACAGTATGGATTGAGAGAGGGGACAGTATGGATAGAGAGAGAGGACAGTGTGGATAGAGAGAGGGGACAGTGTGGATAGAGAGAGGGGACTGTATGGATAGAGAGAGGGGACAGTGTTGATAGAGAGAGGGAACAGTGTGGATAGAGAGAGGGTACAATGTGGATAGAGAGAGGGGACAGTGTGGATAGAGAGAGGGGACAGTGTGGATAGAGAGAGGGGACAGTATGGATAGAGAGAGGGGACAGTATGGATCGAGAGAGGGGACATTATGGATCGAGAGAGGGGACTGTATGGATCGAGAGAGGGGACAGTATGGATAGAGAGAGGGGACAGTATGGATCGAGAGAGTGGACAGTGTGGCTAGAGAGAGGGGACAGTGTGCATAGAGAGAGGGGAAAGTGTGGATAGATAGAGGGGACAGTATGGATAGAGAGAGGGGACAGTATGGATCGAGAGAGGGGACATTATTGATCGAGAGAGGGGACTGTATGTAGCGAGAGAGGGGACAGTATGAATAGAGAGAGGGGTCAGTATGGATAGAGAGAGGGGACAGTATGTATCGAGAGAGGGGACAGTGTGGATAGAGAAAGGGTACAGTATGGATAGAGAGAGGGGACAGTATGGATAGAGAGAGGGGGCAGTGTGGATAGAGAGAGGGGACAGTGTGGATAGAGAGAGGGGACAGTGTGGATAGAGAGAGGGGACTGTATGGATAGAGAGAGGGGACAGTGTGGATAGAGAGAGGGGACAGTGTGGATAGAGAGAGGGGACAGTGTGGATAGAGAGAGAGGACAGTTTGGATAGAGAGAGGGGACAGTGTGGATAGAGAGAGGGGACAGTGTGGATAGAGAGAGGGGACAGTGAAGATAGAGAGAGGGGACAGTGTGGATAGAGAGAGGGGACAGTGTGGATAGAGAGAGGGGATAGTATGGATAGAGAGAGGAGACAGTATGGATAGAGAGAGGGGACAGTGTGGATAGAGATAGAGGACAGTTTGGATAGAGAGAGGGGACAGTGTGGATAGAAAGAGGGGACAGTGTGGATAGAGAGAGGGGACAGTGTGGATAGAGAGAGGGGACAGTGTGGATAGAGAGAGGGGACAGTGTGGATAGAGAGAGGGGACAGTGTGGTTAGAGAGAGGGGAAAGTGTGGATAGAGAGAGGGGACAGTGTCGATAGAGAGAGGGAACAGTGTGGATAGAGAGAGGGAAGAGTTTGGATAGAGAGAGGGGAAGTGTGGATAGAGAGAGGGGACAGTATGGATAGAGATAGGGGACAGTGTTTATAGAGAGAGGGGACAGTATGGATAGAGAGAGGGGACAGTATGGATAGAGAGAGTGGACAGTATGGATAGAGAGCGGGGACAGTATGGATAGAGAGCGGGGACAGTATGGATAGAGAGAGGGGACAGTATGGATAGAGAGAGGGGACAGTGTGGATAGAGAGAGGGGACAGTGTGGATAGCGAGAGGGGACAGTATGGATAGAAAGAGGGGACAGTGTGGATAGAGAGAGGGGACAGTGTGGATAGAGAGAGGGAACAGTATGGATTGAGAGAGGGGACAGTATGGATAGAGAGAGAGGACAGTGTGGATAGAGAGAGGGGACAGTGTGGATAGAGAGAGGGGACTGTATGGATAGAGAGAGGGGACAGTGTTGATAGAGAGAGGGAACAGTGTGGATAGAGAGAGGGTACAATGTGGATAGAGAGAGGGGACAGTGTGGATAGAGAGAGGGGACAGTGTGGATAGAGAGAGGGGACAGTCTGGATAGAGAGAGGGGACAGTATGGATCGAGAGAGGGGACATTATGGATCGAGAGAGGGGACTGTATGGATCGAGAGAGGGGACAGTATGGATAGAGAGAGGGGACAGTATGGATCGAGAGAGTGGACAGTGTGGCTAGAGAGAGGGGACAGTGTGCATAGAGAGAGGGGACAGTGTGGATAGATAGAGGGGACAGTATGGATAGAGAGAGGGGACAGTATGGATCGAGAGAGGGGACATTATTGATCGAGAGAGGGGACTGTATGTAGCGAGAGAGGGGACAGTATGAATAGAGAGAGGGGTCAGTATGGATAGAGAGAGGGGACAGTATGTATCGAGAGAGGGGACAGTGTGGATAGAGAAAGGGTACAGTATGGATAGAGAGAGGGGACAGTATGGATAGAGAGAGGGGACAGTGTGGATAGAGATAGAGGACATTTTGGATAGAGAGAGGGGACAGTGTGGATAGAGAGAGGGGACAGTGTGGATAGAGAGAGGGGACAGTGTGGATAGAGAGAGGGGACAGTGTGGATAGAGAGAGGGGACAGTGTGGATAGAGAGAGGGGACAGTGTGGATAGAGAGAGGGGACTGTGTGGATCGAGAGAGGGGACAGTGTGGATAGAGAGAGGGGACAGTATGGATAGAGAGAGGGTACAGTCTGGATAGAGAGAGGGGACAGTGTGGATAGAGAGAGGGGACAGTGTAGATAGAGGGAGGGGACAGTGTGAATAGAGAGAGGGGACAGTGTGGATAGAGAGAGTGGACAGTGTGGATAGAGAGAGGGGATAGTGTGGATAGAGAGAGGGGACAGTATGGATCGAGAGAGGGGACAGTGTTTATAGAGAGAGGGGGCAGTATGGATAGAGAGAGGGGACAGTATGGATGGAGAGAGGGGACAGTATGGATAGAGAGAGGGGACAGTGTGGATAGAGAGACAGGACAGTGTGGATAGAGAGAGGGGACGGTGTGGATAGAGAGAGGGGTCAGTACGGATAGAGAGAGGGGACAGTATGGATAGAGAGACGGGGCAGTATGGATAGAGAGAGGGGACAGTATGGATAGAGAGAGGGGACAGTGTGGATAGAGAGAGGGGACAGTGTGGATAGAGAGAGGGGACAGTGTGGATAGAGAGAGGGGACTGTATGGATAGAGAGAGGGGACAGTGTGGATAGAGAGAGGGGACAGTGTGGATAGAGAGAGGGGACAGTTTGGATAGAGAGAGGGGACAGTGTGGATAGAGAGAGGGGACAGTGTGGATAGAGAGAGGGGACAGTGTGGATAGAGAGAGGGGACAGTATGGATAGAGAAAGGGGACAGTGTGGATAGAGAGAGAGGACAGTTTGGATAGAGAGAGGGGACAGTGTGGATAGAGATCGGGACAGTGTGGATAGATTGAGGGGACAGTGAAGATAGAGAGAGGGGACAGTGTGGATAGAGAGAGGGGACAGTGTGGATAGAGAGAGGGGATAGTATGGATAGAGAGAGGAGACAGTATGGATAGAGATAGGGGACAGTGTGGATAGCGAGAGGGGACAGTGTGGATAGAGAGAGGGGACAGTGTGGATAGAGAGAGGGGACAGTGTGGATAGAGAGAGGGGACAGTGTGGATAGAGAGAGGGGACAGTGTGGATAGAGAGAGGGGACTGTATGGATAGAGAGAGAGGACAGTGTGGATAGAGAGAATGGACAGTGTGGATAGAGAGAGGGGACAGTATGGATCGAGAGAGGGGACATTATGGATCGAGAGAGGGGACTGTATGTATCGAGAGAGGGGACAGTATGGATAAAGAGAGTGGACAGTATGGATAGAGAGAGGGGACAGTATGGATAGAGAGAGGGGACAGTGTGGATAGAGAGAGGGGACAGTGTGGATAGAGAGAGGGGACAGTGTGGATAGAGAGAGGGGACAGTGTGGATAGAGAGAGGGGACAGTGTGGATAGAGAGAGGGGACAGTGTGGATAGAGAGAGGGGACTGTGTGGATCGAGAGAGGGGACAGTGTGGATAGAGAGAGGGGACAGTATGGATCGAGAGAGGGGACAGTGTTTATAGAGAGAGGGGACAGTATGGATAGAGAGAGGGGACAGTATGGATGGAGAGAGGGGACAGTATGGATAGAGAGAGGGGACAGTGTGGATAGAGAGAGAGGACAGTGTGGATAGAGAGAGGGGACGGTGTGGATAGAGAGAGGGGTCAGTACGGATAGAGAGAGGGGACAGTATGGATAGAGAGAGGGGGCAGTATGGATAGAGAGAGGGAACAGTATGGATTGAGAGAGGGGACAGTATGGATAGAGAGAGAGGACAGTGTGGATAGAGAGAGGGGACAGTGTGGATAGAGAGAGGGGACTGTATGGATAGAGAGAGGGGACAGTGTTGATAGAGAGAGGGAACAGTGTGGATAGAGAGAGGGTACAATGTGGATAGAGAGAGGGGACAGTGTGGATAGAGAGAGGGGACAGTGTGGATAGAGAGAGGGGACAGTCTGGATAGAGAGAGGGGACAGTATGGATCGAGAGAGGGGACATTATGGATCGAGAGAGGGGACTGTATGGATCGAGAGAGGGGACAGTATGGATAGAGAGAGGGGACAGTATGGATCGAGAGAGTGGACAGTGTGGCTAGAGAGAGGGGACAGTGTGCATAGAGAGAGGGGACAGTGTGGATAGATAGAGGGGACAGTATGGATAGAGAGAGGGGACAGTATGGATCGAGAGAGGGGACATTATTGATCGAGAGAGGGGACTGTATGTAGCGAGAGAGGGGACAGTATGAATAGAGAGAGGGGTCAGTATGGATAGAGAGAGGGGACAGTATGTATCGAGAGAGGGGACAGTGTGGATAGAGAAAGGGTACAGTATGGATAGAGAGAGGGGACAGTATGGATAGAGAAAGGGGACAGTGTGGATAGAGATAGAGGACAGTTTGGATAGAGAGAGGGGACAGTGTGGATAGAGAGAGGGGACAGTGTGGATAGAGAGAGGGGACAGTGTGGATAGAGAGAGGGGACAGTGTGGATAGAGAGAGGGGACAGTGTGGATAGAGAGAGGGGACAGTGTGGATAGAGAGAGGGGACTGTGTGGATCGAGAGAGGGGACAGTGTGGATAGAGAGAGGGGACAGTATGGATAGAGAGAGGGTACAGTCTGGATAGAGAGAGGGGACAGTGTGGATAGAGAGAGGGGACAGTGTAGATAGAGAGAGGGGACAGTGTGAATAGAGAGAGGGGACAGTGTGGATAGAGAGAGTGGACAGTGTGGATAGAGAGAGGGGATAGTGTGGATAGAGAGAGGGGACAGTATGGATCGAGAGAGGGGACAGTGTTTATAGAGAGAGGGGGCAGTATGGATAGAGAGAGGGGACAGTATGGATGGAGAGAGGGGACAGTATGGATAGAGAGAGGGGACAGTGTGGATAGAGAGACAGGACAGTGTGGATAGAGAGAGGGGACGGTGTGGATAGAGAGAGGGGTCAGTACGGATAGAGAGAGGGGACAGTATGGATAGAGAGACGGGGCAGTATGGATAGAGAGAGGGGACAGTATGGATAGAGAGAGGGGACAGTGTGGATAGAGAGAGGGGACAGTGTGGATAGAGAGAGGGGACAGTGTGGATAGAGAGAGGGGACTGTATGGATAGAGAGAGGGGACAGTGTGGATAGAGAGAGGGGACAGTGTGGATAGAGAGAGGGGACAGTTTGGATAGAGAGAGGGGACAGTGTGGATAGAGAGAGGGGACAGTGTGGATAGAGAGAGGGGACAGTGTGGATAGAGAGAGGGGACAGTATGGATAGAGAAAGGGGACAGTGTGGATAGAGAGAGAGGACAGTTTGGATAGAGAGAGGGGACAGTGTGGATAGAGATCGGGACAGTGTGGATAGATTGAGGGGACAGTGAAGATAGAGAGAGGGGACAGTGTGGATAGAGAGAGGGGACAGTGTGGATAGAGAGAGGGGATAGTATGGATAGAGAGAGGAGACAGTATGGATAGAGATAGGGGACAGTGTGGATAGCGAGAGGGGACAGTGTGGATAGAGAGAGGGGACAGTGTGGATAGAGAGAGGGGACAGTGTGGATAGAGAGAGGGGACAGTGTGGATAGAGAGAGGGGACAGTGTGGATAGAGAGAGGGGACTGTATGGATAGAGAGAGAGGACAGTGTGGATAGAGAGAATGGACAGTGTGGATAGAGAGAGGGGACAGTATGGATCGAGAGAGGGGACATTATGGATCGAGAGAGGGGACTGTATGTATCGAGAGAGGGGACAGTATGGATAGAGAGAGTGGACAGTATGGATAGAGAGAGGGGACAGTATGGATAGAGAGAGGGGACAGTGTGGATAGAGAGAGGGGACAGTGTGGATAGAGAGAGGGGACAGTGTGGATAGAGAGAGGGGACAGTGTGGATAGAGAGAGGGGACAGTGTGGATAGAGAGAGGGGACAGTGTGGATAGAGAGAGGGGACTGTGTGGATCGAGAGAGGGGACAGTGTGGATAGAGAGAGGGGACAGTATGGATCGAGAGAGGGGACAGTGTTTATAGAGAGAGGGGACAGTATGGATAGAGAGAGGGGACAGTATGGATGGAGAGAGGGGACAGTATGGATAGAGAGAGGGGACAGTGTGGATAGAGAGAGAGGACAGTGTGGATAGAGAGAGGGGACGGTGTGGATAGAGAGAGGGGTCAGTACGGATAGAGAGAGGGGACAGTATGGATAGAGAGAGGGGGCAGTATGGATAGAGAGAGGGGACAGTATGGATAGAGAGAGGGGGCAGTGTGGATAGAGAGAGGGGACAGTGTGGATAGAGAGAGGGGACAGTGTGGATAGAGAGAGGGGACTGTATGGATAGAGAGAGGGGACAGTGTGGATAGAGAGAGGGGACAGTGTGGATAGAGAGAGGGGACAGTTTGGATAGAGAGAGGGGACAGTGTGGATAGAGAGAGGGGACAGTGTGGATAGAGAGAGGGGACAGTGTGGATAGAGAGAGGGGACAGTATGGATAGAGAGAGGGGACAGTATGGATAGAGAGAGTGGACAGTATGGATAGAGAGAGGGGACAGTATGGATAGAGAGAGGGGACAGTGTGGATAGAGAGAGAGGACAGTTTGGATAGAGAGAGGGGACAGTGTGGATAGAGAGAGGGGACAGTGTGGATAGAGAGAGGGGACAGTGAAGATAGAGAGAGGGGACAGTGTGGATAGAGAGAGGGGACAGTGTGGATAGAGAGAGGGGATAGTATGGATAGAGAGAGGAGACAGTATGGATAGAGAGAGGGGACAGTGTGGATAGAGATAGAGGACAGTTTGGATAGAGAGAGGGGACAGTGTGGATAGAGAGAGGGGACAGTGTGGATAGAGAGAGGGGACAGTGTGGATAGAGAGAGGGGACAGTGTGGATAGAGAGATGGGACAGTGTGGTTAGAGAGAGGGGAAAGTGTGGATAGAGAGAGGGGACAGTGTCGATAGAGAGAGGGAACAGTGTGGATAGAGAGAGGGAAGAGTTTGGATAGAGAGAGGGGAAGTGTGGATAGAGAGAGGGGACAGTATGGATAGAGATAGGGGACAGTGTTTATAGAGAGAGGGGACAGTATGGATAGAGAGAGGGGACAGTATGGATAGAGAGAGTGGACAGTATGGATAGAGAGCGGGGACAGTATGGATAGAGAGCGGGGACAGTATGGATAGAGAGAGGGGACAGTGTGGATAGAGAGCGGGGACAGTGTGGATAGAGAGAGGGGACACTGTGGTTAGAGAGAGGGGACAGTGTGGATAGAGAGAGGGGACAGAATGGATCGAGAGAGGGGATAGTATGGATCGAGAGAGGGGACTGTATGGATAGAGAGAGGGGACTGTATGGATAGAGAGAGGGGACAGTGTGGATAGAGAGAGGGGACAGTGCGGATAGAGAGAGACAACAGTGTGGATAGAGAGAGGGGACAGTATGGATCGAGAGAGGGCACAGTATGGATCGAGAGAGGGGACTGTATGGATCGAGCGAGGGGACAGTATGGATCGAGAAAGTGGACAGTGTGGATAGAGAGAGAGGACAGTGTGGATAGAGAGAGGGGACAGTATGGATAGAGAGACAGGACAGTATGGATAGAGAGAGGGCACAGGGTGTATAGAGAGAGAGGAGACAGTATGGATCGAGAGAGGGGACTTTATGGATCGAGAGAGGGGACTGTATGTATAGAGAGAGGGGACAGTGTGGATTGAGAGAGGGGACAGTGTGGATAGAGAGAGAGGACAGTGTGGATAGAGAGAGGGGTCAGTGTGGATAGAGAGAGGGGACAATGTGGATAGAGAGAGGGGACAGTGTGGATATAGAGAGGAAGAAGAGTGTGGATAGAGAGAGGGGACAGTATGGATAGAGAGAGGGGACAGTGTTTATAGAGAGAGGAGACAGTGTGGATAGAGAGAGGGGACAGTGTGGATAGAGAGAGGGGACAGTGTGGATAGAGAGAGGGGACAGTATGGATAGAGAGAGGGGACAGTGTTTATAGAGAGAGGGGACAGTATGGATAGAGAGAGGGGACAGTGTGGATAGAGAGAGGGGACAGTGTGGATAGAGAGAGTGGACAGTATGGATAGAGAGAGGGGACAGTGTGGATAGAGAGAGGGGACAGTGTGGATAGAGAGAGGGGACACTGTGGATAGAGAGAGGGGACAGTGTGGATAGAGAGCGGGGACAGTGTGGATAGAGAGAGGGGACACTGTGGTTAGAGAGAGGGGACAGTGTGGATAGAGAGAGGGGACAGTATGGATCGAGAGAGGGGATACTATGGATCGAGAGAGGAGACTGTATGGATAGAGAGAGGGGACTGTATGGATAGAGAGAGGGGACAGTGTGGATAGAGAGAGGGGACAGTGTGGATAGAGAGAGAGGACAGTGTGGATAGAGAGAGGGGACAGTATGGATCGAGAGAGGGGACAGTATGGATCGAGAGAGGGGACTGTATGGATCGAGCGAGGGGACAGTATGGATCGAGAAAGTGGACAGTGTGGATAGAGAGAGAGGACAGTGTGGATAGAGAGAGGGGACAGTATGGATAGAGAGAGGGGACAGTATGGATAGAGAGAGGGGACAGGGTGTATAGAGAGAGAGGGGACAGTATGGATCGAGAGAGGGGACATTATGGATCGAGAGAGGGGACTGTATGTATAGAGAGAGGGGACAGTGTGGATTGAGAGAGGGGACAGTGTGGATAGAGAGAGTGGACAGTGTGGATAGAGAGAGGGGACAGTGTGGATAGAGAGATGGGACAGTGTGGATAGAGAGAGGGGACAGTGTGGATAGAGAGAGGGAAGAGTGTGGATAGAGAGAGGGGACAGTATGGATAGAGAGAGGGAACAGTGTGGATAGAGAGAGGGGACAGTATGGATAGAGAGAGGGGACAGTATGGATAGTGAGAGGGGACAGTATGGATAGAGAGATGGGACAGTGTGGATAGAGATAGAGGACAGTTTGGATAGAGAGAGGGGACAGTGTGGATAGAGAGAGGGGACAGTATGGATAGAGAGAGGTGACAGTGTGGATAGAGAGAGGGGACAGTGTGGATAGAGAGAGGGGACAGTGTGGATAGAGAGAGGGGACAGTGTGGATAGAGAGAGGGGACAGTATGGATAGAGAGAGGGGACAGTGTGGTTAGAGAGAGGGGACAGTGTGGATAGAGAGAGGGGACAGTGTCGATAGAGAGAGGGAATAGTGTGGATAGAGAGAGGGAAGAGTTTGGATAGAGAGAGGGGAAGTGTGGATAGAGAGAGGGGACAGTATGGATAGAGAGAGGGTACAGTGTTTATAGAGAGAGGGGACAGAATGGATAGAGAGAGTGGACAGTATGGATAGAGAGCGGGGACAGTATGGATAGAGAGCGGGGACAGTGTGGATAGCGAGAGGGGACAGTGTGGATAGAGAGAGGGGACAGTGTGGATAGAGAGAGGGGACAGTGTGGATAGAGAGAGGGGACAGTGTGGATAGAGAGAGGGGACAGTGTGGATAGAGAGAGGGGACTGTATGGATAGAGAGAGAGGACAGTGTGGATAGAGAGAATGGACAGTGTGGATAGAGAGAGGGGACAGTATGGATCGAGAGAGGGGACATTATGTATCGAGAGAGGGGACTGTATGTATCGAGAGAGGGGACAGTATGGATAGAGAGAGTGGACAGTATGGATAGAGAGAGGGGACAGTATGGATAGAGAGAGGGGACAGTGTGGATAGAGAGAGGGGACAGTGTGGATAGAGAGAGGGGACAGTGTGGATAGAGAGAGGGGACAGTGTGGATAGAGAGAGGGGACAGTGTGGATAGAGAGAGGGGACTGTGTGGATCGAGAGAGGGGACAGTGTGGATAGAGAGAGGGGACAGTATGGATAGAGAGAGGGGACAGTGTGGATAGAGAGAGGGGACAGTGTGGATAGAGAGAGGGGACAGTTTGGATAGAGAGAGGGGACAGTGTGGATAGAGAGAGGGGACAGTGTGGATAGAGAGAGGGGACAGTGTGGATAGAGAGAGGGGACAGTATGGATAGAGAGAGGGGACAGTATGGATAGAGAGAGTGGACAGTATGGATAGCGAGAGGGGACAGTATGGATAGAGAGAGGGGACAGTGTGGATAGAGAGAGAGGACAGTTTGGATAGAGAGAGGGGACAGTGTGGATAGAGATCGGGACAGTGTGGATAGATTGAGGGGACAGTGAAGATAGAGAGAGGGGACAGTGTGGATAGAGAGAGGGGACAGTGTGGATAGAGAGAGGGGATAGTATGGATAGAGAGAGGAGACAGTATGGATAGAGATAGGGGACAGTGTGGATAGCGAGAGGGGACAGTGTGGATAGAGAGAGGGGACAGTGTGGATAGAGAGAGGGGACAGTGTGGATAGAGAGAGGGGACAGTGTGGATAGAGAGAGGGGACAGTGTGGATAGAGAGAGGGGACTGTATGGATAGAGAGAGAGGACAGTGTGGATAGAGAGAATGGACAGTGTGGATAGAGAGAGGGGACAGTATGGATCGAGAGAGGGGACATTATGGATCGAGAGAGGGGACTGTATGTATCGAGAGAGGGGACAGTATGGATAGAGAGAGTGGACAGTATGGATAGAGAGAGGGGACAGTATGGATAGAGAGAGGGAACAGTGTGGATCGAGAGAGGGGACAGTATGGATCGAGAGAGGGGACAGTATGGATCGAGAGAGGGGACAGTATGGATAGAGAGAGGGGACTGTGTGGATCGAGAGAGGGGACAGTGTGGATAGAGAGAGGGGACAGTGTGGATAGAGAGAGGGGACAGTGTGGATAGAGAGAGGGGACAGTGTGGATAGAGAGAGGGGACAGTGTGGATAGAGAGAGGGGACAGTGTGGATAGAGAGAGGGGACTGTGTGGATCGAGAGAGGGGACAGTGTGGATAGAGAGAGGGGACAGTATGGATCGAGAGAGGGGACAGTGTTTATAGAGAGAGGGGACAGTATGGATAGAGAGAGGGGACAGTATGGATGGAGAGAGGGGACAGTATGGATAGAGAGAGGGGACAGTGTGGATAGAGAGAGAGGACAGTGTGGATAGAGAGAGGGGACGGTGTGGATAGAGAGAGGGGTCAGTACGGATAGAGAGAGGGGACAGTATGGATAGAGAGAGGGGGCAGTATGGATAGAGAGAGGGGACAGTATGGATAGAGAGAGGGGGCAGTGTGGATAAAGAGAGTGGACAGTGTGGATAGAGAGAGGGGACAGTGTGGATAGAGAGAGGGGACTGTATGGATAGAGAGAGGGGACAGTGTGGATAGAGAGAGGGGACAGTGTGGATAGAGAGAGGGGACAGTTTGGATAGAGAGAGGGGACAGTGTGGATAGAGAGAGGGGACAGTGTGGATAGAGAGAGGGGACAGTGTGGATAGAGAGAGGGGACAGTATGGATAGAGAGAGGAGACAGTATGGATAGAGAGAGTGGACAGTATGGATAGAGAGAGGGGACAGTATGGATAGAGAGAGGGGACAGTGTGGATAGAGAGAGAGGACAGTTTGGATAGAGAGAGGGGACAGTGTGGATAGAGAGAGGGGACAGTGTGGATAGAGAGAGGGGACAGTGAAGATAGAGAGAGGGGACAGTGTGGATAGAGAGTGGGGACAGTGTGGATAGAGAGAGGGGATAGTATGGATAGAGAGAGGAGACAGTATGGATAGAGAGAGGGGACAGTGTGGATAGAGATAGAGGACAGTTTGGATAGAGAGAGGGGACAGTGTGGATAGAAAGAGGGGACAGTGTGGATAGAGAGAGGGGACAGTGTGGATAGAGAGAGGGGACAGTGTGGATAGAGAGAGGGGACAGTGTGGATAGAGAGAGGGGACAGTGTGGTTAGAGAGAGGGGAAAGTGTGGATAGAGAGAGGGGACAGTGTCGATAGAGAGAGGGAACAGTGTGGATAGAGAGAGGGAAGAGTTTGGATAGAGAGAGGGGAAGTGTGGATAGAGAGAGGGGACAGTATGGATAGAGATAGGGGACAGTGTTTATAGAGAGAGGGGACAGTATGGATAGAGAGAGGGGACAGTATGGATAGAGAGAGTGGACATTATGGATAGAGAGCGGGGACAGTATGGATAGAGAGCGGGGACAGTATGGATAGAGAGAGGGGACAGTATGGATAGAGAGAGGGGACAGTGTGGATAGAGAGAGGGGACAGTGTGGAAAGCGAGAGGGGACAGTATGGATAGAAAGAGGGGACAGTGTGGATAGAGAGAGGGGACAGTGTGGATAGAGAGAGGGAACAGTATGGATTGAGAGAGGGGACAGTATGGATAGAGAGAGAGGACAGTGTGGATAGAGAGAGGGGACAGTGTGGATAGAGAGAGGGGACTGTATGGATAGAGAGAGGGGACAGTGTTGATAGAGAGAGGGGACAGTGTGGATAGATAGAGGGTACAATGTGGATAGAGAGAGGGGACAGTGTGGATAGAGAGAGGGGACAGTGTGGATAGAGAGAGGGGACAGTATGGATAGAGAGAGGGGACAGTATGGATCGAGAGAGGGGACATTATGGATCGAGAGAGGGGACTGTATGGATCGAGAGAGGGGACAGTATGGATAGAGAGAGGGGACAGTATGGATCGAGAGAGTGGACAGTGTGGCTAGAGAGAGGGGACAGTGTGCATAGAGAGAGGGGACAGTGTGGATAGATAGAGGGGACAGTATGGATAGAGAGAGGGGACAGTATGGATCGAGAGAGGGGACATTATTGATCGAGAGAGGGGACTGTATGTAGCGAGAGAGGGGACAGTATGAATAGAGAGAGGGGTCAGTCTGGATAGAGAGAGGGGACAGTATGTATCGAGAGAGGGGACAGTGTGGATAGAGAAAGGGTACAGTATGGATAGAGAGAGGGGACAGTATGGATAGAGAGAGGGGGCAGTGTGGATAGAGAGAGGGGACAGTGTGGATAGAGAGAGGGGACAGTGTGGATAGAGAGAGGGGACTGTATGGATAGAGAGAGGGGACAGTGTGGATAGAGAGAGGGGACAGTGTGGATAGAGAGAGGGGACAGTTTGGATAGAGAGAGGGGACAGTGTGGATAGAGAGAGGGGACAGTGTGGATAGAGAGAGGGGACAGTGTGGATAGAGAGAGGGGACAGTATGGATAGAGAGAGGGGACAGTATGGATAGAGAGAGTGGACAGTATGGATAGAGAGAGGGGACAGTATGGATAGAGAGAGGGGACAGTGTGGATAGAGAGAGAGGACAGTTTGGATAGAGAGAGGGGACAGTGTGGATAGAGAGAGGGGACAGTGTGGATAGAGAGAGGGGACAGTGAAGATAGAGAGAGGGGACAGTGTGGATAGAGAGAGGGGACAGTGTGGATAGAGAGAGGGGATAGTATGGATAGAGAGAGGAGACAGTATGGATAGAGAGAGGGGACAGTGTGGATAGAGATAGAGGACAGTTTGGATAGAGAGAGGGGACAGTGTGGATAGAAAGAGGGGACAGTGTGGATAGAGAGAGGGGACAGTGTGGATAGAGAGAGGGAACAGTATGGATTGAGAGAGGGGACAGTATGGATAGAGAGAGAGGACAGTGTGGATAGAGAGAGGGGACAGTGTGGATAGAGAGAGGGGACTGTATGGATAGAGAGAGGGGACAGTGTTGATAGAGAGAGGGGACAGTGTGGATAGATAGAGGGTACAATGTGGATAGAGAGAGGGGACAGTGTGGATAGAGAGAGGGGACAGTGTGGATAGAGAGAGGGGACAGTATGGATAGAGAGAGGGGACAGTATGGATCGAGAGAGGGGACATTATGGATCGAGAGAGGGGACTGTATGGATCGAGAGAGGGGACAGTATGGATAGAGAGAGGGGACAGTATGGATCGAGAGAGTGGACAGTGTGGCTAGAGAGAGGGGACAGTGTGCATAGAGAGAGGGGACAGTGTGGATAGATAGAGGGGACAGTATGGATAGAGAGAGGGGACAGTATGGATCGAGAGAGGGGACATTATTGATCGAGAGAGGGGACTGTATGTAGCGAGAGAGGGGACAGTATGAATAGAGAGAGGGGTCAGTCTGGATAGAGAGAGGGGACAGTATGTATCGAGAGAGGGGACAGTGTGGATAGAGAAAGGGTACAGTATGGATAGAGAGAGGGGACAGTATGGATAGAGAGAGGGGGCAGTGTGGATAGAGAGAGGGGACAGTGTGGATAGAGAGAGGGGACAGTGTGGATAGAGAGAGGGGACTGTATGGATAGAGAGAGGGGACAGTGTGGATAGAGAGAGGGGACAGTGTGGATAGAGAGAGGGGACAGTTTGGATAGAGAGAGGGGACAGTGTGGATAGAGAGAGGGGACAGTGTGGATAGAGAGAGGGGACAGTGTGGATAGAGAGAGGGGACAGTATGGATAGAGAGAGGGGACAGTATGGATAGAGAGAGTGGACAGTATGGATAGAGAGAGGGGACAGTATGGATAGAGAGAGGGGACAGTGTGGATAGAGAGAGAGGACAGTTTGGATAGAGAGAGGGGACAGTGTGGATAGAGAGAGGGGACAGTGTGGATAGAGAGAGGGGACAGTGAAGATAGAGAGAGGGGACAGTGTGGATAGAGAGAGGGGACAGTGTGGATAGAGAGAGGGGATAGTATGGATAGAGAGAGGAGACAGTATGGATAGAGAGAGGGGACAGTGTGGATAGAGATAGAGGACAGTTTGGATAGAGAGAGGGGACAGTGTGGATAGAAAGAGGGGACAGTGTGGATAGAGAGAGGGGACAGTGTGGATAGAGAGAGGGGACAGTGTGGATAGAGAGAGGGGACAGTGTGGATAGAGAGAGTGGACAGTGTGGTTAGAGAGAGGGGAAAGTGTGGATAGAGAGAGGGGACAGTGTCGATAGAGAGAGGGAACAGTGTGGATAGAGAGAGGGAAGAGTTTGGATAGAGAGAGGGGAAGTGTGGATAGAGAGAGGGGACAGTATGGATAGAGATAGGGGACAGTGTTTATAGAGAGAGGGGACAGTATGGATAGAGAGAGGGGACAGTATGGATAGAGAGAGTGGACAGTATGGATAGAGAGCGGGGACAGTATGGATAGAGAGCGGGGACAGTATGGATAGAGAGAGGGGACAGTATGGATAGAGAGAGGGGACAGTGTGGATAGAGAGAGGGGACAGTGTGGATAGCGAGAGGGGACAGTATGGATAGAAAGAGGGGACAGTGTGGATAGAGTGAGGGGACAGTGTGGATAGAGAGAGGGAACAGTATGGATTGAGAGAGGGGACAGTATGGATAGAGAGAGAGGACAGTGTGGATAGAGAGAGGGGACAGTGTGGATAGAGAGAGGGGACTGTATGGATAGAGAGAGGGGACAGTGTTGATAGAGAGAGGGGACAGTGTGGATAGAGAGAGGGTACAATGTGGATAGAGAGAGGGGACAGTGTGGATAGAGAGAGGGGACAGTGTGGATAGAGAGAGGGGACAGTATGGATAGAGAGAGGGGACAGTATGGATCGAGAGAGGGGACATTATGGATCGAGAGAGGGGACTGTATGGATCGAGAGAGGGGACAGTATGGATAGAGAGAGGGGACAGTATGGATCGAGAGAGTGGACAGTGTGGCTAGAGAGAGGGGACAGTGTGCATAGAGAGAGGGGACAGTGTGGATCGAGAGAGGGGACATTATTGATCGAGAGAGGGGACTGTATGTAGCGAGAGAGGGGACAGTATGAATAGAGAGAGGGGTCAGTATGGATAGAGAGAGGGGACAGTATGTATCGAGAGAGGGGACAGTGTGGATAGAGAAAGGGTACAGTATGGATAGAGAGAGGGGACAGTATGGATAGAGAGAGGGGACAGTGTGGATAGAGATAGAGGACAGTTTGGATAGAGAGAGGGGACAGTGTGGATAGAGAGAGGGGACAGTGTGGATAGAGAGAGGGGACAGTGTGGATAGAGAGAGGGGACAGTGTGGATAGAGAGAGGGGACAGTGTGGATAGAGAGAGGGGACAGTGTGGATAGAGAGAGGGGACTGTGTGGATCGAGAGAGGGGACAGTGTGGATAGAGAGAGGGGACAGTATGGATAGAGAGAGGGTACAGTCTGGATAGAGAGAGGGGACAGTGTGGATAGAGAGAGGGGACAGTGTAGATAGAGAGAGGGGACAGTGTGAATAGAGAGAGGGGACAGTGTGGATAGAGAGAGTGGACAGTGTGGATAGAGAGAGGGGATAGTGTGGATAGAGAGAGGGGACAGTATGGATCGAGAGAGGGGACAGTGTTTATAGAGAGAGGGGGCAGTATGGATAGAGAGAGGGGACAGTATGGATGGAGAGAGGGGACAGTATGGATAGAGAGAGGGGACAGTGTGGATAGAGAGACAGGACAGTGTGGATAGAGAGAGGGGACGGTGTGGATAGAGAGAGGGGTCAGTACGGATAGAGAGAGGGGACAGTATGGATAGAGAGACGGGGCAGTATGGATAGAGAGAGGGGACAGTATGGATAGAGAGAGGGGACAGTGTGGATAGAGAGAGGGGACAGTGTGGATAGAGAGAGGGGACAGTGTGGATAGAGAGAGGGGACTGTATGGATAGAGAGAGGGGACAGTGTGGATAGAGAGAGGGGACAGTGTGGATAGAGAGAGGGGACAGTTTGGATAGAGAGAGGGGACAGTGTGGATAGAGAGAGGGGACAGTGTGGATAGAGAGAGGGGACAGTGTGGATAGAGAGAGGGGACAGTATGGATAGAGAGAGGGGACATTATGGATAGAGAGAGTGGACAGTATGGATAGCGAGAGGGGACAGTATGGATAGAGAGAGGGGACAGTGTGGATAGAGAGAGAGGACAGTTTGGATAGAGAGAGGGGACAGTGTGGATAGAGATCGGGACAGTGTGGATAGATTGAGGGGACAGTGAAGATAGAGAGAGGGGACAGTGTGGATAGAGAGAGGGGACAGTGTGGATAGAGAGAGGGGATAGTATGGATAGAGAGAGGAGACAGTATGGATAGAGATAGGGGACAGTGTGGATAGCGAGAGGGGACAGTGTGGATAGAGAGAGGGGACAGTGTGGATAGAGAGAGGGGACAGTGTGGATAGAGAGAGGGGACAGTGTGGATAGAGAGAGGGGACAGTGTGGATAGAGAGAGGGGACTGTATGGATAGAGAGAGAGGACAGTGTGGATAGAGAGAATGGACAGTGTGGATAGAGAGAGGGGACAGTATGGATCGAGAGAGGGGACATTATGGATCGAGAGAGGGGACTGTATGTATCGAGAGAGGGGACAGTATGGATAGAGAGAGTGGACAGTATGGATAGAGAGAGGGGACAGTATGGATAGAGAGCGGGGACAGTGTGGATAGAGAGAGGGGACAGTGTGGATAGAGAGAGGGGACAGTGTGGATAGAGAGAGGGGACAGTGTGGATAGAGAGAGGGGACAGTGTGGATAGAGAGATGGGACAGTGTGGATAGAGAGAGGGGACTGTGTGGATCGAGAGAGGGGACAGTGTGGATAGAGAGAGGGGACAGTATGGATCGAGAGAGGGGACAGTGTTTATAGAGAGAGGGGACAGTATGGATAGAGAGAGGGGACAGTATGGATGGAGAGAGGGGACAGTATGGATAGAGAGAGGGGACAGTGTGGATAGAGAGAGAGGACAGTGTGGATAGAGAGAGCGGACGGTGTGGATAGAGAGAGGGGTCAGTACGGATAGAGAGAGGGGACAGTATGGATAGAGAGAGGGGGCAGTATGGATAGAGAGAGGGGACAGTATGGATAGAGAGAGGGGGCAGTGTGGATAGAGAGAGGGGACAGTGTGGATAGAGAGAGGGGACAGTGTGGATAGAGAGAGGGGACTGTATGGATAGAGAGAGGGGACAGTGTGGATAGAGAGAGGGGACAGTGTGGATAGAGAGAGGGGACAGTTTGGATAGAGAGAGGGGACAGTGTGGATAGAGAGAGGGGACAGTGTGGATAGAGAGAGGGGACAGTGTGGATAGAGAGAGGGGACAGTATGGATAGAGAGAGGGGACAGTATGGATAGAGAGAGTGGACAGTATGGATAGAGAGAGGGGACAGTATGGATAGAGAGAGGGGACAGTGTGGATAGAGAGAGAGGACAGTTTGGATAGAGAGAGGGGACAGTGTGGATAGAGAGAGGGGACAGTGTGGATAGAGAGAGGGGACAGTGAAGATAGAGAGAGGGGACAGTGTGGATAGAGAGAGGGGACAGTGTGGATAGAGAGAGGGGATAGTATGGATAGAGAGAGGAGACAGTATGGATAGAGAGAGGGGACAGTGTGGATAGAGATAGAGGACAGTTTGGATAGAGAGAGGGGACAGTGTGGATAGAAAGAGGGGACAGTGTGGATAGAGAGAGGGGACAGTGTGGATAGTGAGAGGGGACAGTGTGGATAGAGAGAGGGGACAGTGTGGATAGAGAGAGGGGACAGTGTGGTTAGAGAGAGGGGAAAGTGTGGATAGAGAGAGGGGACAGTGTCGATAGAGAGAGGGAACAGTGTGGATAGAGAGAGGGAAGAGTTTGGATAGAGAGAGGGGAAGTGTGGATAGAGAGAGGGGACAGTATGGATAGAGATAGGGGACAGTGTTTATAGAGAGAGGGGACAGTATGGATAGAGAGAGGGGACAGTATGGATAGAGAGAGTGGACAGTATGGATAGAGAGCGGGGACAGTATGGATAGAGAGCGGGGACAGTATGGATAGAGAGAGGGGACAGTATGGATAGAGAGAGGGGACAGTGTGGATAGAGAGAGGGGACAGTGTGGATAGCGAGAGGGGACAGTATGGATAGAAAGAAGGGACAGTGTGGATAGAGAGAGGGGACAGTGTGGATAGAGAGAGGGAACAGTATGGATTGAGAGAGGGGACAGTATGGATAGAGAGAGAGGACAGTGTGGATAGAGAGAGGGGACAGTGTGGATAGAGAGAGGGGACTGTATGGATAGAGAGAGGGGACAGTGTTGATAGAGAGAGGGGACAGTGTGGATAGAGAGAGGGTACAATGTGGATAGAGAGAGGGGACAGTGTGGATAGAGAGAGGGGACAGTGTGGATAGAGAGAGGGGACAGTATGGATAGAGAGAGGGGACAGTATGGATCGAGAGAGGGGACATTATGGATCGAGAGAGGGGACTGTATGGATCGAGAGAGGGGACAGTATGGATAGAGAGAGGGGACAGTATGGATCGAGAGAGTGGACAGTGTGGCTAGAGAGAGGGGACAGTGTGCATAGAGAGAGGGGAAAGTGTGGATAGATAGAGGGGACAGTATGGATAGAGAGAGGGGACAGTATGGATCGAGAGAGGGGACATTATTGATCGAGAGAGGGGACTGTATGTAGCGAGAGAGGGGACAGTATGAATAGAGAGAGGGGTCAGTATGGATAGAGAGAGGGGACAGTATGTATCGAGAGAGGGGACAGTGTGGATAGAGAAAGGGTACAGTATGGATAGAGAGAGGGGACAGTATGGATAGAGAGAGGGGGCAGTGTGGATAGAGAGAGGGGACAGTGTGGATAGAGAGAGGGGACAGTGTGGATAGAGAGAGGGGACTGTATGGATAGAGAGAGGGGACAGTGTGGATAGAGAGAGGGGACAGTGTGGATAGAGAGAGGGGACAGTATGGATAGAGAGAGGGGACAGTATGGATAGAGAGAGTGGACAGTATGGATAGAGAGAGGGGACAGTATGGATAGAGAGAGGGGACAGTGTGGATAGAGAGAGAGGACAGTTTGGATAGAGAGAGGGGACAGTGTGGATAGAGAGAGGGGACAGTGTGGATAGAGAGAGGGGACAGTGAAGATAGAGAGAGGGGACAGTGTGGATAGAGAGAGGGGACAGTGTGGATAGAGAGAGGGGATAGTATGGATAGAGAGAGGAGACAGTATGGATAGAGAGAGGGGACAGTGTGGATAGAGATAGAGGACAGTTTGGATAGAGAGAGGGGACAGTGTGGATAGAAAGAGGGGACAGTGTGGATAGAGAGAGGGGACAGTGTGGATAGAGAGAGGGGACAGTGTGGATAGAGAGAGGGGACAGTGTGGATAGAGAGAGGGGACAGTGTGGTTAGAGAGAGGGGAAAGTGTGGATAGAGAGAGGGGACAGTGTCGATAGAGAGAGGGAACAGTGTGGATAGAGAGAGGGAAGAGTTTGGATAGAGAGAGGGGAAGTGTGGATAGAGAGAGGGGACAGTATGGATAGAGATAGGGGACAGTGTTTATAGAGAGAGGGGACAGTATGGATAGAGAGAGGGGACAGTATGGATAGAGAGAGTGGACAGTATGGATAGAGAGCGGGGACAGTATGGATAGAGAGCGGGGACAGTATGGATAGAGAGAGGGGACAGTATGGATAGAGAGAGGGGACAGTGTGGATAGAGAGAGGGGACAGTGTGGATAGCGAGAGGGGACAGTATGGATAGAAAGAGGGGACAGTGTGGATAGAGAGAGGGGACAGTGTGGATAGAGAGAGGGAACAGTATGGATTGAGAGAGGGGACAGTATGGATAGAGAGAGAGGACAGTGTGGATAGAGAGAGGGGACAGTGTGGATAGAGAGAGGGGACTGTATGGATAGAGAGAGGGGACAGTGTTGATAGAGAGAGGGAACAGTGTGGATAGAGAGAGGGTACAATGTGGATAGAGAGAGGGGACAGTGTGGATAGAGAGAGGGGACAGTGTGGATAGAGAGAGGGGACAGTCTGGATAGAGAGAGGGGACAGTATGGATCGAGAGAGGGGACATTATGGATCGAGAGAGGGGACTGTATGGATCGAGAGAGGGGACAGTATGGATAGAGAGAGGGGACAGTATGGATCGAGAGAGTGGACAGTGTGGCTAGAGAGAGGGGACAGTGTGCATAGAGAGAGGGGACAGTGTGGATAGATAGAGGGGACAGTATGGATAGAGAGAGGGGACAGTATGGATCGAGAGAGGGGACATTATTGATCGAGAGAGGGGACTGTATGTAGCGAGAGAGGGGACAGTATGAATAGAGAGAGGGGTCAGTATGGATAGAGAGAGGGGACAGTATGTATCGAGAGAGGGGACAGTGTGGATAGAGAAAGGGTACAGTATGGATAGAGAGAGGGGACAGTATGGATAGAGAGAGGGGACAGTGTGGATAGAGATAGAGGACAGTTTGGATAGAGAGAGGGGACAGTGTGGATAGAGAGAGGGGACAGTGTGGATAGAGAGAGGGGACAGTGTGGATAGAGAGAGGGGACAGTGTGGATAGAGAGAGGGGACAGTGTGGATAGAGAGAGGGGACAGTGTGGATAGAGAGAGGGGACTGTGTGGATCGAGAGAGGGGACAGTGTGGATAGAGAGAGGGGACAGTATGGATAGAGAGAGGGTACAGTCTGGATAGAGAGAGGGGACAGTGTGGATAGAGAGAGGGGACAGTGTAGATAGAGAGAGGGGACAGTGTGAATAGAGAGAGGGGACAGTGTGGATAGAGAGAGTGGACAGTGTGGATAGAGAGAGGGGATAGTGTGGATAGAGAGAGGGGACAGTATGGATCGAGAGAGGGGACAGTGTTTATAGAGAGAGGGGGCAGTATGGATAGAGAGAGGGGACAGTATGGATGGAGAGAGGGGACAGTATGGATAGAGAGAGGGGACAGTGTGGATAGAGAGACAGGACAGTGTGGATAGAGAGAGGGGACGGTGTGGATAGAGAGTGGGGTCAGTACGGATAGAGAGAGGGGGCAGTATGGATAGAGAGACGGGGCAGTATGGATAGAGAGAGGGGACAGTATGGATAGAGAGAGGGGACAGTGTGGATAGAGAGAGGGGACAGTGTGGATAGAGAGAGGGGACAGTGTGGATAGAGAGAGGGGACTGTATGGATAGAGAGAGGGGACAGTGTGGATAGAGAGAGGGGACAGTGTGGATAGAGAGAGGGGACAGTTTGGATAGAGAGAGGGGACAGTGTGGATAGAGAGAGGGGACAGTGTGGATAGAGAGAGGGGACAGTGTGGATAGAGAGAGGGGACAGTATGGATAGAGAGAGGGGACAGTATGGATAGAGAGAGTGGACAGTATGGATAGAGAGAGGGGACAGTATGGATAGAGAAAGGGGACAGTGTGGATAGAGAGAGAGGACAGTTTGGATAGAGAGAGGGGACAGTGTGGATAGAGATCGGGACAGTGTGGATAGATTGAGGGGACAGTGAAGATAGAGAGAGGGGACAGTGTGGATAGAGAGAGGGGACAGTGTGGATAGAGAGAGGGGATAGTATGGATAGAGAGAGGAGACAGTATGGATAGAGATAGGGGACAGTGTGGATAGCGAGAGGGGACAGTGTGGATAGAGAGAGGGGACAGTGTGGATAGAGAGAGGGGACAGTGTGGATAGAGAGAGGGGACAGTGTGGATAGAGAGAGGGGACAGTGTGGATAGAGAGAGGGGACTGTATGGATAGAGAGAGAGGACAGTGTGGATAGAGAGAATGGACAGTGTGGATAGAGAGAGGGGACAGTATGGATCGAGAGAGGGGACATTATGGATCGAGAGAGGGGACTGTATGTATCGAGAGAGGGGACAGTATGGATAGAGAGAGTGGACAGTATGGATAGAGAGAGGGGACAGTATGGATAGAGAGAGGGGACAGTGTGGATAGAGAGAGGGGACAGTGTGGATAGAGAGAGGGGACAGTGTGGATAGAGAGAGGGGACAGTGTGGATAGAGAGAGGGGACAGTGTGGATAGAGAGAGGGGACAGTGTGGATAGAGAGAGGGGACTGTGTGGATCGAGAGAGGGGACAGTGTGGATAGAGAGAGGGGACAGTATGGATCGAGAGAGGGGACAGTGTTTATAGAGAGAGGGGACAGTATGGATAGAGAGAGGGGACAGTATGGATGGAGAGAGGGGACAGTATGGATAGAGAGAGGGGACAGTGTGGATAGAGAGAGAGGACAGTGTGGATAGAGAGAGGGGACGGTGTGGATAGAGAGAGGGGTCAGTACGGATAGAGAGAGGGGACAGTATGGATAGAGAGAGGGGGCAGTATGGATAGAGAGAGGGGACAGTATGGATAGAGAGAGGGGGCAGTGTGGATAGAGAGAGGGGACAGTGTGGATAGACAGAGGGGACAGTGTGGATAGAGAGAGGGGACTGTATGGATAGAGAGAGGGGACAGTGTGGATAGAGAGAGGGGACAGTGTGGATAGAGAGAGGGGACAGTTTGGATAGAGAGAGGGGACAGTGTGGATAGAGAGAGGGGACAGTATGGATCGAGAGAGGGGACAGTATGGATCGAGAGAGGGGACTGTATGGATCGAGCGAGGGGACAGTATGGATCGAGAAAGTGGACAGTGTGGATAGAGAGAGAGGACAGTGTGGATAGAGAGAGGGGACAGTATGGATAGAGAGACAGGACAGTATGGATAGAGAGAGGGGACAGGGTGTATAGAGAGAGAGGGGACAGTATGGATCGAGAGAGGGGACTTTATGGATCGAGAGAGGGGACTGTATGTATAGAGAGAGGGGACAGTGTGGATTGAGAGAGGGGACAGTGTGGATAGAGAGAGAGGACAGTGTGGATAGAGAGAGGGGACAGTGTGGATAGAGAGAGGGGACAATGTGGATAGAGAGAGGGGACAGTGTGGATATAGAGAGGAAGAAGAGTGTGGATAGAGAGAGGGGACAGTATGGATAGAGAGAGGGGACAGTGTTTATAGAGAGAGGAGACAGTGTGGATAGAGAGAGGGGACAGTGTGGATAGAGAGAGGGGACAGTGTGGATAGAGAGAGGGGCAGTATGGATAGAGAGAGGGGACAGTATGGATCGAGAGAGGGGACTGTGTGGATAGAGAGAGGGGACAGTGTGGACAGAGAGAGGGGACAATGTGGATAGAGAGAGGGGACAGTGTGGATAGAGAGAGGGGACAGTGTGGATAGAGAGAGGGGACACTGTGGATAGAGAGAGGGGACAGTGTGGATAGAGAGCGGGGACAGTGTGGATAGAGAGAGGGGACACTGTGGTTAGAGAGAGGGGACAGTGTGGATAGAGGGAGGGGACAGTATGGATCGAGAGAGGGGATACTATGGATCGAGAGAGGGGACTGTATGGATAGAGAGAGGGGACTGTATGGATAGAGAGAGGGGACAGTGTGGATAGAGAGAGGGGACAGTGTGGATAGAGAGAGAGGACAGTGTGGATAGAGAGAGGGGACAGTATGGATCGAGAGAGGGGACAGTATGGATCGAGAGAGGGGACTGTCTGGATCGAGCGAGGGGACAGTATGGATCGAGAAAGTGGACAGTGTGGATAGAGAGAGAGGACAGTGTGGATAGAGAGAGGCGACAGTATGGATAGAGAGAGGGGACAGTATGGATAGAGAGAGGGGACAGGGTGTATAGAGAGAGAGGGGACAGTATGGATCGAGAGAGTGGACATTATGGATCGAGAGAGGGGACTGTATGTATAGAGAGAGGGGACAGTGTGGATTGAGAGAGGGGACAGTGTGGATAGAGAGAGGGGACAGTGTGGCTAGAGAGAGGGGACAGTGTGGATAGAGAGAGGGGACAGTGTGGATAGAGAGAGGGGACAGTGTGGATAGAGAGAGGGGACTGTATGGATAGAGAGAGGGGACTGTATGGATAGAGAGAGGGGACAGTGTGGATAGAGAGAGGGGACAGTGTGGATAGAGAGAGAGGACAGTGTGGATAGAGAGAGGGGACAGTATGGATCGAGAGAGGGGACAGTATGGATCGAGAGAGGGGACTGTATGGATCGAGCGAGGGGACAGTATGGATCGAGAAAGTGGACAGTGTGGATAGAGAGAGAGGACAGTGTGGATAGAGAGAGGGGACAGTGTGGATAGAGAGAGAGGACAGTGTGGATAGAGAGCGGGGACAGCGTGGATAGAGAGAGGGGACAGTGTGGATAGAGAGAGGGGACAGTATGGATAGAGAGAGAGGACAGTATGGATAGAGAGAGGGGACAGTGTGGATAGAGAGAGGGGACAGTGTGGATAGAGAGAGGGGACGGTGTGGATAGAGAGAGGGGACAGTGTGGATAGAGAGAGGGGACAGTGTGGGTAGAGAGAGGGGACAGTGAGGATAGAGAGAGGGGACAGTATGGATCGAGAGAGGGGATACTATGGATCGAGAGAGGGGACTGTATGGATAGAGAGAGGGGACTGTATGGATAGAGAGAGGGGACAGTGTGAATAGAGAGAGGGGACAGTGTGGATAGAGAGAGAGGACAGTGTGGATAGAGAGAGGGGACAGTATGGATCGAGAGAGGGGACATTATGGATCGAGAGAGGGGACTGTATGTATCGAGAGAGGGGACGGTATGGATAGAGAGAGTGGACAGTATGGATAGAGAGAGTGGACAGTATGGATAGAGAGAGGGGACAGTGTGGATAGAGAGAGAGGACAGTTTGGATAGAGAGAGAGGACAGTGTGGATAGAGAGAGAGGACAGTTTGGATAGAGAGAGGGGACAGTGTGGATAGAGAGAGGGGACAGTGTGGATAGAGAGAGAGGACAGTGTGGATAGAGAGCGGGGACAGCGTGGATAGAGAGAGGGGACAGTGTGGATAGAGAGAGGGGACAGTATGGATAGAGAGAGAGGACAGTATGGATAGAGAGAGGGGACAGTGTGGATAGAGAGAGGGGACAGTGTGGATAGAGAGAGGGGACGGTGTGGATAGAGAGAGGGGACAGTGTGGATAGAGAGAGGGGACAGTGTGGGTAGAGAGAGGGGACAGTGAGGATAGAGAGAGGGGACAGTATGGATCGAGAGAGGGGATACTATGGATCGAGAGAGGGGACTGTATGGATAGAGAGAGGGGACTGTATGGATAGAGAGAGGGGACAGTGTGAATAGAGAGAGGGGACAGTGTGGATAGAGAGAGAGGACAGTGTGGATAGAGAGAGGGGACAGTATGGATCGAGAGAGGGGACATTATGGATCGAGAGAGGGGACTGTATGTATCGAGAGAGGGGACGGTATGGATAGAGAGAGTGGACAGTATGGATAGAGAGAGGGGACAGTGAGGATAGAGAGAGGGGACAGTTTGGATAGAGAGAGGGGCAGTGTGGATAGAGAGAGGGGACAGTGTGGATAGAGAGAGGGGACAGTGTGGATAGAGAGAGAGGACAGTGTGGATAGAGAGAGGGGACAGCGTGGATAGAGAGAGGGGACAGTGTGGATAGAGAGAGGGGACAGTATGGATAGAGAGAGAGGACAGTATGGATAGAGAGAGGGGACAGTGTGGATAGAGAGAGGGGACAGTGTGGATAGAGAGAGGGGACGGTGTGGATAGAGAGAGGGGACAGTGTGGATAGAGAGAGGGGACAGTGTGGGTAGAGAGAGGGGACAGTGAGGATAGAGAGAGGGGACAGTATGGATCGAGAGAGGGGACATTATGGATCGAGAGAGGGGACTGTATGTATCGAGAGAGGGGACGGTATGGATAGAGAGAGTGGACAGTATGGATAGAGAGAGTGGACAGTATGGATAGAGAGAGGGGACAGTGTGGATAGAGAGAGAGGACAGTTTGGATAGAGAGAGAGCACAGTGTGGATAGAGAGAGAGGACAGTTTGGATAGAGAGAGGGGACAGTGTGGATAGAGAGAGGGGACAGTATGGATAGAGAGAGAGGACAGTATGGATAGAGAGAGGGGACAGTGTGGATAGAGAGAGGGGACAGTGTGGATAGAGAGAGGGGACGGTGTGGATAGAGAGAGGGGACAGTGTGGATAGAGAGAGGGGACAGTGTGGGTAGAGAGAGGGGACAGTGAGGATAGAGAGAGGGGACAGTTTGGATAGAGAGAGGGGCAGTGTGGATAGAGAGAGGGGACAGTGTGGATAGAGAGAGGGGACAGTGTGGATAGAGAGAGGGGACAGTGTGGATAGAGTGAGGGGACAGTGTGGATAGAGAGAGGGGACAGTGTGGATAGAGAGAGGGGACTGTTTGGATAGAGAGAGAGGACAGTATGGATAGAGAGAGGTGACTGTGTGGATCGAGAGAGGGGACAGCGTGGATAGAGAGAGGGGACAGTATGGATAGAGAGAGGGGACAGTGTGTATAGAGAGAGGGTACAGTGTGGATAGAGAGAGGGGACATTGTGGATAGAGAGAAGGGACAGTGTGGATAGAGAGAGGGGACAGTGTGGATAGAGAGAGGGGACAGTGTGGATAGAGAGAGGGGACAGTATGGATCGAGAGAGGGGACAGTATGGATCGAGAGAGGGGACTGTATGGATCGAGCGAGGGGACAGTATGGATCGAGAAAGTGGACAGTGTGGATAGAGAGAGAGGACAGTGTGGATAGAGAGAGGGGACAGTATGGATAGAGAGACAGGACAGTATGGATAGAGAGAGGGGACAGGGTGTATAGAGAGAGAGGGGACAGTATGGATCGAGAGAGGGGACTTTATGGATCGAGAGAGGGGACTGTATGTATAGAGAGAGGGGACAGTGTGGATTGAGAGAGGGGACAGTGTGGATAGAGAGAGAGGACAGTGTGGATCGAGAGAGGGGACAGTGTGGATAGAGAGAGGGGACAATGTGGATAGAGAGAGGGGACAGTGTGGATATAGAGAGGAAGAAGAGTGTGGATAGAGAGAGGGGACAGTATGGATAGAGAGAGGGGACAGTGTTTATAGAGAGAGGAGACAGTGTGGATAGAGAGAGGGGACAGTGTGGATAGAGAGAGGGGACAGTGTGGATAGAGAGAGGGGCAGTATGGATAGAGAGAGGGGACAGTGTTTATAGAGAGAGGGGACAGTATGGATAGAGAGAGGGGACAGTGTGGATAGAGAGAGGGGACAATGTGGATAGAGAGAGGGGACAGTATGGATCGAGAGAGGGGTCTGTGTGGATAGAGAGAGGGGACAGTGTGGATAGAGAGAGGGGACAATGTGGATAGAGAGAGGGGACAGTGTGGATAGAGAGAGGGGACAGTGTGGATAGAGAGAGGGGACACTGTGGATAGAGAGAGGGGACAGTGTGGATAGAGAGCGGGGACAGTGTGGATAGAGAGAGGGGACACTGTGGTTAGAGAGAGGGGACAGTGTGGATAGAGAGAGGGGACAGTATGGATCGAGAGAGGGGATACTATGGATCGAGAGAGGGGACTGTATGGATAGAGAGAGGGGACTGTATGGATAGAGAGAGGGGACAGTATGGATAGAGAGAGGGGACAGTGTGGATAGAGAGAGAGGACAGTGTGGATAGAGAGAGGGGACAGTATGGATCGAGAGAGGGGACAGTATGGATCGAGAGAGGGGACTGTATGGATCGAGCGAGGGGACAGTATGGATCGAGAAAGTGGACAGTGTGGATAGAGAGAGAGGACAGTGTGGATAGAGAGAGGGGACAGTATGGATAGAGAGAGGGGACAGTATGGATAGAGAGAGGGGACAGGGTGTATAGAGAGAGAGGGGACAGTATGGATCGAGAGAGTGGACATTATGGATCGAGAGAGGGGACTGTATGTATAGAGAGAGGGGACAGTGTGGATTGAGAGAGGGGACAGTGTGGATAGAGAGAGGGGACAGTGTGGATAGAGAGACGGGACAGTGTGGATAGAGAGAGGGGACAGTGTGGATAGAGAGAGGGGACAGTATGGATAGAGAGAGGGGACAGTGTTTATAGAGAGAGGAGACAGTGTGGATAGAGAGAGGGGACAGTGTGGATAGAGAGAGGGGACAGTATGGATAGAGTGAGGGGACAGTTTGGATAGAGAGAGGGAACAGTGTGGATAGAGAGAGGGGACAGTATGGATAGAGAGAGGGGACAGTATGGATAGTGAGCGGGGACAGTATGGATAGAGAGAGGGGACAGTGTGGATAGAGATAGAGGACAGCTTGGATAGAGAGAGGGGACAGTGTGGATAGAGAGAGGGGACAGTATGGATAGAGAGAGGTGACAGTGTGGATAGAGAGAGGGTACAGTGTGGATAGAGAGAGGGGACAGTGTGGATAGAGAGAGGGGACAGTGTGGATAGAGAGAGGGGACAGTATGGATAGAGAGAGGGGACAGTGTGGTTAGAGAGAGGGGACAGTGTGGATAGAGAGAGGGGACAGTGTCGATAGAGAGAGGGAATAGTGTGGATAGAGAGAGGGAAGAGTTTGGATAGAGAGAGGGGAAGTGTGGATAGAGAGAGGGGACAGTGTGGATAGAGAGAGGGTACAGTGTTTATAGAGAGAGGGGACAGTATGGATAGAGAGAGGGGACAGTATGGATAGAGAGAGTGGACAGTATGGATAGAGAGCGGGGACAGTATGGATAGAGAGCGGGGACAGTATGGATAGAGAGCGGGGACAGTATGGATAGAGAGAGGGGACAGTGTGGATAGCGAGAGGGGACAGTGTGGATAGAGAGAGGGGACAGTGTGGATAGAGAGAGTGGACAGTGTGGATAGAGAGAGGGGACAGTGTGGATAGAGAGAGGGGACAGTGTGGATAGAGAGAGGGGACTGTATGGATAGAGAGAGAGGACAGTGTGGATAGAGAGAATGGACAGTGTGGATAGAGAGAGGGGACAGTATGGATCGAGAGAGGGGACATTATGGATCGAGAGAGGGGACTGTATGTATCGAGAGATGGGACAGTATGGATAGAGAGAGTGGACAGTATGGATAGAGAGAGGGGACAGTATGGATAGAGAGAGGGGACAGTGTGGATAGAGAGAGGGGACAGTGTGGATAGAGAGAGGGGACAGTGTGGATAGAGAGAGGGGACAGTGTGGATAGAGAGAGGGGACAGTGTGGATAGAGAGAGGGGACAGTGTGGATAGAGAGAGGGGACTGTGTGGATCGAGAGAGGGGACAGTGTGGATAGAGAGAGGGGACAGTATGGATAGAGAGAGGGGACAGTCTGGATAGAGAGAGGGGACAGTGTGGATAGAGAGAGGGGACAGTGTAGATAGAGAGAGGGGACAGTGTGAATAGAGAGAGGGGACAGTGAGGATAGAGAGAGTGGACAGTGTGGATAGAGAGAGGGGACAGTGTGGATAGAGAGAGGGGACACTGTGGATAGAGAGAGGGGACAGTGTGGATAGAGAGCGGGGACAGTGTGGATAGAGAGAGGGGACACTGTGGTTAGAGAGAGGGGACAGTGTGGATAGAGAGAGGGGACAGTATGGATCGAGAGAGGGGATACTATGGATCGAGAGAGGGGACTGTATGGATAGAGAGAGGGGACTGTATGGATAGAGAGAGGGGACAGTATGGATAGAGAGAGGGGACAGTGTGGATAGAGAGAGAGGACAGTGTGGATAGAGAGAGGGGACAGTATGGATCGAGAGAGGGGACAGTATGGATCGAGAGAGGGGACTGTATGGATCGAGCGAGGGGACAGTATGGATCGAGAAAGTGGACAGTGTGGATAGAGAGAGAGGACAGTGTGGATAGAGAGAGGGGACAGTATGGATAGAGAGAGGGGACAGTATGGATAGAGAGAGGGGACAGGGTGTATAGAGAGAGAGGGGACAGTATGGATCGAGAGAGTGGACATTATGGATCGAGAGAGGGGACTGTATGTATAGAGAGAGGGGACAGTGTGGATTGAGAGAGGGGACAGTGTGGATAGAGAGAGGGGACAGTGTGGATAGAGAGACGGGACAGTGTGGATAGAGAGAGGGGACAGTGTGGATAGAGAGAGGGGACAGTATGGATAGAGAGAGGGGACAGTGTTTATAGAGAGAGGAGACAGTGTGGATAGAGAGAGGGGACAGTGTGGATAGAGAGAGGGGACAGTATGGATAGAGTGAGGGGACAGTTTGGATAGAGAGAGGGAACAGTGTGGATAGAGAGAGGGGACAGTATGGATAGAGAGAGGGGACAGTATGGATAGTGAGCGGGGACAGTATGGATAGAGAGAGGGGACAGTGTGGATAGAGATAGAGGACAGCTTGGATAGAGAGAGGGGACAGTGTGGATAGAGAGAGGGGACAGTATGGATAGAGAGAGGTGACAGTGTGGATAGAGAGAGGGGACAGTGTGGATAGAGAGAGGGGACAGTGTGGATAGAGAGAGGGGACAGTGTGGATAGAGAGAGGGGACAGTATGGATAGAGAGAGGGGACAGTGTGGTTAGAGAGAGGGGACAGTGTGGATAGAGAGAGGGGACAGTGTCGATAGAGAGAGGGAATAGTGTGGATAGAGAGAGGGAAGAGTTTGGATAGAGAGAGGGGAAGTGTGGATAGAGAGAGGGGACAGTGTGGATAGAGAGAGGGTACAGTGTTTATAGAGAGAGGGGACAGTATGGATAGAGAGAGGGGACAGTATGGATAGAGAGAGTGGACAGTATGGATAGAGAGCGGGGACAGTATGGATAGAGAGCGGGGACAGTATGGATAGAGAGCGGGGACAGTATGGATAGAGAGAGGGGACAGTGTGGATAGCGAGAGGGGACAGTGTGGATAGAGAGAGGGGACAGTGTGGATAGAGAGAGTGGACAGTGTGGATAGAGAGAGGGGACAGTGTGGATAGAGAGAGGGGACAGTGTGGATAGAGAGAGGGGACTGTATGGATAGAGAGAGAGGACAGTGTGGATAGAGAGAATGGACAGTGTGGATAGAGAGAGGGGACAGTATGGATCGAGAGAGGGGACATTATGGATCGGGAGAGGGGACTGTATGTATCGAGAGATGGGACAGTATGGATAGAGAGAGTGGACAGTATGGATAGAGAGAGGGGACAGTATGGATAGAGAGAGGGGACAGTGTGGATAGAGAGAGGGGACAGTGTGGATAGAGAGAGGGGACAGTGTGGATAGAGAGAGGGGACAGTGTGGATAGAGAGAGGGGACAGTGTGGATAGAGAGAGGGGACAGTGTGGATAGAGAGAGGGGACTGTGTGGATCGAGAGAGGGGACAGTGTGGATAGAGAGAGGGGACAGTATGGATAGAGAGAGGGGACAGTCTGGATAGAGAGAGGGGACAGTGTGGATAGAGAGAGGGGACAGTGTAGATAGAGAGAGGGGACAGTGTGAATAGAGAGAGGGGACAGTGTGGATAGAGAGAGTGGACAGTGTGAACAGAGAGAGGGGACAGTGTGGATAGAGATTGGGGACAGTATGGATCGAGAGAGGGGACAGTGTTTATAGAGAGAGGGGACAGTATGGATAGAGAGAGGGGACAGTATGGATGGAGAGAGGGGACAGTATGGATAGAGAGACGGGACATTGTGGATAGAGAGAGAGGACAGTGTGGATAGAGAGAGGGGACAGTGTGGATAGCGAGAGGGGACAGTATGGATAGAGAGAGGGGACGGTGTGGATAGAGAGAGGGGTCAGTACGGATAGAGAGAGGGGACAGTTTGGATAGAGAGAAGGGGCAGTATGGATAGAGAGAGGGGACAGTATGGATAGAGAGAGGGGACAGTGTGGATAGAGAGAGGGGACAGTGTGGATAGAGAGAGGGGACAGTGTGGATAGAGAGAGGGGACTGTATGGATAGAGAGAGGGGACAGTGTGGATAGAGAGAGGGGACAGTGTGGATAGAGAGAGGGGACAGTTTGGATAGAGAGAGGGGACAGTGTGGATAGAGAGAGGGGACAGTGTGGATAGAGAGAGGGGACAGTGTGGATAGAGAGAGGGGACATTATGGATAGAGAGAGGGGACAGTATGGATAGAGAGAGTGGACAGTATGGATAGAGAGAGGGGACAGTATGGATAGAGAGAGGGGACAGTGTGGATAGAGAGAGAGGACAGTTTGGATAGAGAGAGGGGACAGTGTGGATAGAGAGAGGGGACAGTGTGGATAGAGAGAGGGGACAGTGAAGATAGAGAGAGGGGACAGTGTGGATAGAGAGAGGGGACAGTGTGGATAGAGAGAGGGGATAGTATGGATAGAGAGAGGAGACAGTATGGATAGAGAGAGGGGACAGTGTGGATAGAGATAGAGGACAGTTTGGATAGAGAGAGGGGACAGTGTGGATAGAGAGAGGGGACAGTGTGGATAGAGAGAGGGGACAGTGTGGATAGAGAGAGGGGACAGTGTGGATAGAGAGAGGGGACAGTGTGGATAGAGAGAGGGGACAGTGTGGTTAGAGAGAGGGGAAAGTGTGGATAGATAGAGGGGACAGTGTTTATAGAGAGCGGGGACAGTATGGATAGAGAGAGGGGACAGTATGGATAGAAAGAGAGGACAGTATGGATAGAGAGCGGGGACAGTATGGATAGAGAGCGGGGACAGTATGGATAGAGAGAGGGGACAGTATGGATAGAGAAGGGGACAGTTTGGATAGAGAGAGGGGACAGTGTGGATAGCGAGAGGGGACAGTATGGATAGAAAGAGGGGACAGTGTGGATAGAGAGAGGGGACAGTGTGGATAGAGAGAGGGAACAGTATGGTTGAGAGAGGGGACAGTATGGATAGAGAGAGAGGACAGTGTGGATAGAGAGAGGGGACAGTGTGGATAGAGAGAGGGGACTGTATGGATAGAGAGAGGGGACAGTGTGGATAGAGAGAGGGGACAGTGTGGATAGAGAGAGGGTACAATGTGGATAGAGAGAGGGGACAGTGTGGATAGAGAGAGGGGACAGTGTGGATAGAGAGAGGGGACAGTATGGATCGAGAGAGGGGACAGTATGGATCGAGAGAGGGGACATTATGGATCGAGAGAGGGGACTGTATGGATCGAGAGAGGGGACAGTATGGATAGAGAGAGGGGACAGTATGGATCGAGAGAGTGGACAGTGTGGCTAGAGAGAGGGGACAGTGTGCATAGAGAGAGGGGACAGTGTGGATAGATAGAGGGGACAGTATGGATAGAGAGAGGGGACAGTATGGATAGAGAGAGGGGACAGTATGGATCGAGAGAGGGGACATTATTGATCGAGTGAGGGGACTGTATGTAGCGAGAGAGGGGACAGTATGAATAGAGAGAGGGGTCAGTATGGATACAGAGAGGGGACAGTATGTATCGAGAGAGGGGACAGTGTGGATAGAGAAAGGGTACAGTATGGATAGAGAGAGGGGACAGTATGGATAGAGAGAGGGGACAGTGTGGATAGAGATAGAGGACAGTTTGGATAGAGAGAGGGGACAGTGTGGATAGAGAGAGGGGACAGTGTGGATAGAGAGAGGGGACAGTGTGGATAGAGAGAGGGGACAGTGTGGATAGAGAGAGGGGACAGTGTCGATGGAGAGAGGGGACAGTGTGGATAGAGAGAGGGGACTGTGTGGATAGAGAGAGGGAAGAGTTTGGATAGAGAGAGGGGACAGTGTGGATAGAGAGAGAGGGGACAGTGTGGATAGAGAGAGGGGAAGTGTGGATAGAGAGAGGGGACAGTATGGATAGAGAGAGGGGACAGTATGGATAGAGAGAGGGGACAGTATGGATAGAGAGCGGGGACAGTATGGATAGAGAGAGGGGACAGTATGGATAGATAGAGGGGACAGTATGGATAGGGAGAGGGGACAGTGTGGATCTAGTGAGGGGACAGTGTGGATAGAGAGAGGGGACAGTGTGGATAGAGAGAGGGGACAGTATGGATCGAGAGAGGGGACATTATGGATCCAGAGAGGGGACTGTATGTATCGAGAGAGGGGACAGTGTGGATAGAGAGAGGGGACAGTGTGGATAGAGAGAGGGAAGAGTTTGGATAGAGAGAGGGGACAGTGTGGATAGAGAGAGAGGGGACAGTGTGGATAGAGAGAGGGGAAGTGTGGATAGAGAGAGGGGACAGTATGGATAGAGAGAGGGGACAGTATGGATAGAGAGAGGGGACAGTGTTTATAGAGAGAGGGGACAGCATGGATAGAGAGAGGGGACAGTATGGATAGAGAGAGTGGACAGTATGTATAGAGAGAGGGGACAGTATGGATAGAGAGAGGGGACAGTGTGGTTAGAGAGAGACGACAGTGTGGATAGAGAGAGGGGACAGTGTGGATAGAGAGAGGGGACAGTGTGGATAGAGAGAGGGGACAGTGTGGATAGAGAGAGGGGACAGTGTGGATAGAGAGAGGGGACAGTGTAGTTGAGAGAGGGGACAGTGTGGATAGAGAGAGAGGACAGTATGGATAGAGAGAGGGGACTGTGTGGATCGAGAGAGGGGACAGTGTGGATGGAGAGAGTGGACAGTATGGATAGAGAGAGGGGACAGTGTGGATAGAGAGAGGGGACAGTGTGGATAGAGAGAGGTGACAGTGTAGATAGAGAGAGGGGACAGTGTGAATAGAGAGAGGGGACAGTGTGGATAGAGAGAGGGGACAGTGTGGCTAGAGAGAGGGGACAGTGTGGATAGAGAGAGGGGACAGTGTGGATAGAGAGAGGGGACAGTGTGGATAGAGAGAGGGGACAGTGTAGTTGAGAGAGGGGACAGTGTGGATAGAGAGAGAGGACAGTATGGATAGAGAGAGGGGACTGTGTGGATCGAGAGAGGGGACAGTGTGGATGGAGAGAGTGGACAGTATGGATAGAGAGAGGGGACAGTGTGGATAGAGAGAGGGGACAGTGTGGATAGAGAGAGGTGACAGTGTAGATAGAGAGAGGGGACAGTGTGAATAGAGACAGGGGACAGTGTGGATAGAGAGAGGGGACAGTGTGGCTAGAGAGAGGGGACAGTATGGATAGAGAGAGGGGACAGTGTTTATAGAGAGAGGGGACAGTATGGATAGAGAGAGGGGACAGTATGGATGGAGAGAGGGGACAGTATGGATAGAGAGAGGGGACAGTATGGATAGAGAGAGGGGACAGTATGGATAGAGAGAGGGGACAGTGTGGATAGAGAGAGGGGACAGTGTGGATAGCGAGAGGGGACAGTATGGATAGAGAGAGGGGACGGTGTGGATAGAGAGAGGGGTCAGTATGGATAGAGAGAGGGGACAGTGTGGATAGAGAGAGAGGACAGTTTGGATAGAGAGAGGGGACAGTGTGGATAGAGAGAGGGGACAGTGAGGATAGAGAGAGGGGACAGTTTGGATAGAGAGAGGGTACAGTGTGGATAGAGAGAGGGGACAGTGTGGATAGAGAGAGGGGACAGTGTGGATAGAGAGAGGGGACAGTGTGGATAGAGAGAGGGGACAGTGTGGATAGAGAGAGGGGACTGTGTGGATAGAGAGAGAGGACAGTATGGATAGAGAGAGGGGACTGTGTGGATCGAGAGAGGGGACAGTGTGGATGGAGAGAGTGGACAGTATGGATAGAGAGAGGGGACAGTGTGGATAGAGAGAGGGGACAGTGTGGATAGAGAGAGGTGACAGTGTAGATAGAGAGAGGGGACAGTGTGAATAGAGAGAGGGGACAGTGTGGATAGAGAGAGGGGACAGTGTGGCTAGAGAGAGGGGACAGTATGGATAGAGAGAGGGGACAGTGTTTATAGAGAGAGGGGACAGTATGGATAGAGAGAGGGGACAGTATGGATGGAGAGAGGGGACAGTATGGATAGAGAGAGGGGACAGTATGGATAGAGAGAGGGGACAGTATGGATAGAGAGAGGGGACAGTGTGGATAGAGAGAGGGGACAGTGTGGATAGAGAGAGGGGACAGTGTGGATAGCGAGAGGGGACAGTATGGATAGAGAGAGGGGACGGTGTGGATAGAGAGAGGGGTCAGTATGGATAGAGAGAGGGGTCAGTATGGATAGAGAGAGGGGACAGTATGGATAGAGAGAGGGGGCAGTATGGATAGAGAGAGGGGACAGTATGGATAGAGAGAGGGAACAGTGTGGATAGAGAGAGAGGACAGTGTGGATAGAGAGAGGGGACAGTGTGGATAGAGAGAGGGGACTGTATGGATAGAGAGAGGGTACAGTGTGAATAGAGAGAGGGGACAGTGTGGATGGAGAGAGGGGACAGTGTGGATAGAGAGAGGGGACAGTGTGGATAGAGAGAGGGGACAGTATGGATAGAGTGAGGGGACAGTGTGGATAGAGAGAGAGGACAGTTTGGATAGAGAGAGGGGACAGTGTGGATAGAGAGAGGGGACAGTGTGGATAGAGAGAGGGGACAGTGAGGATAGAGAGAGGGGACAGTGTGGATAGAGAGAGGGGACAGTGTGGATAGAGAGAGGGGATAGTATGGATAGAGAGATGGGACAGTATGGATAGAGAGAGGGGACAGTGTGGATAGAGATAGAGGACAGTTTGGATAGAGAGAGGGGACAGTGTGGATAGAGAGAGGGGACAGTGTGGATAGAGAGAGGGGACAGTGTGGATAGAGAGAGGGGACAGTGTGGATAGAGAGAGGGGACAGTGTGGTTTGAGAGAGGGGACAGTGTGGATAGAGAGAGGGGACAGTGTCGATAGAGAGAGGGAACAGTGTGGATAGAGAGAGGGAAGAGTTTGGATAGAGAGAGGGTAAGTGTGGATAGAGATAGGGGACAGTGTTTATAGAGAGAGGGGACAGTATGGATAGAGAGAGGGGAAAGTATGGATAGAGAGAGTGGACAGTATGGATAGAGAGCGGGGACAGTATGGATAGAGAGCGGGGACAGTATGGATAGAGAGAGGGGACAGTATGGATAGAGAGAGGGGGCAGTGTGGATAGAGAGAGGGGACAGTGTGAATAGCGAGAGGGGACTGTATGGATAGAAAGAGGGGACAGTTTGGATAGAGAGAGGGGACAGTATGGATAGAGAGAGGGAACAGTATGGATAGAGAGAGGGGACAGTATGGATAGAGAGAGAGGACAGTGTGGATAGAGAGAGGGGACAGTGTGGATAGAGAGAGGGGACTGTATGGATAGAGAGAGGGGACAGTGTGGATAGAGAGAGGGGACAGTGTGGATGGAGAGAGGGAACAGTTTGGATAGAGAGAGGGTACAATGTGGATAGAGAGAGGGGACAGTGTGGATAGAGAGAGGGGACAGTGTGGATAGAGAGAGGGGACAGTGTGGATAGAGAGAGGGGACAATATGGATAGAGAGAGGGGACAGTATGGATCGAGAGAGGGGACATTATGGTTCGAGAGAGGGGACAGTATGAATAGAGAGAGGGGTCAGTATGGATAGAGAGAGGGGACAGTATGGATCGAGAGAGGGGACAGTGTGGATAGAGAAAGGGTACAGTATGGATAGAGAGAGGGGACAGTATGGATAGAGAGAGGGGACAGTGTGGATAGAGATAGAGTACAGTTTGGATAGAGAGAGGGGACAGTGTGGATAGAGAGAGGGGACAGTGTGGATAGAGAGAGGGGACAGTGTGGATAGAGAGAGGGGACAGTGTGGACGGAGAGAGGGGACAGTGTGGATAGAGAGAGGGGACAGTGTGGATAGAGAGAGGGAAGAGTTTGGATAGAGAGAGGGGACAGTGTGGATAGAGAGAGGGGAAGTGTGGATAGAGAGAGGGGACAGTATGGATAGAGAGAGGGGACAGTGTGGATAGAGATAGAGGACAGTTTGGATAGAGAGAGGGGCAGTGTGGATAGAGAGAGGGGACAGTGTGGATAGAGAGAGGGGACAGTGTGGATAGAGAGAGGGGACAGTGTGGATGGAGAGAGGGGACAGTGTGGATAGAGAGAGGGGACAGTGTGGATAGAGAGAGGGAAGAGTTTGGATAGAGAGAGGGGACATTGTGGATAGAGAGAGAGGGGACATTGTGGATAGAGAGAGGGGAAGTGTGGATAGAGAGAGGGGACAGTATGGATAGAGAGAGGGGACAGTATGGATAGAGAGAGGGGACAGTGTTTAAAGAGAGAGGGGACAGCATGGATAGAGAGAGGGGACAGTATGGATAGAGAGAGGGGACAGTATGGATAGAGAGAGGGGACAGTATGGATAGAGAGAGGGGACAGTGTAGTTGAGAGAGGGGACAGTGTGGATAGAGAGAGGGGACTGTATGGATAGAGAGAGGGGACAGTGTGGATGGAGAGAGGGGACAGTGTGGATGGAGAGAGGGGACAGTTTGGATAGAGAGAGGGGACAGTGTGGATAGAGAGAGGGGACAGTGTGGATAGAGAGAGGGGACAGTGTGGATAGAGAGAGGGGACAGTGTGGATAGAGTGAGGGGACAGTATGGATAGAGAGAGGGGACAGTATGGATCGAGAGAGGGGACATTATGGATCGAGAAAGGGGACTGTATGGACGAGAGAGGGGACAGTATGGATAGAGAGAGGGGACAGAATGGATCGAGAGAGGGGACATTATGGATCGAGAGAGGGGACTGTATGTATCGAGAGAGGGGACTGTATGGATAGGGAGAGGGGACAGTATGGATAGAGAGAGGGGACAGTGTGGATAGAGAGAGAGGACAGTTTGGATAGAGAGAGAGGACAGTGTGGATAGAGAGAGAGGACAGTTTGGATAGAGAGAGGGGACAGTGTGGATAGAGAGAGGGGACAGTGTGGATAGAGAGAGGGGACAGTGTGGATAGAGAGAGGGGACAGTGTGGATAGAGAGAGGGGACAGTGTGGTTTGAGAGAGGGGACAGTGTGGATAGAGAGAGGGGACAGTGTCGATAGAGAGAGGGAACAGTGTGGATAGAGAGAGGGAAGAGTTTGGATAGAGAGAGGGTAAGTGTGGATAGAGATAGGGGACAGTGTTTATAGAGAGAGGGGACAGTATGGATAGAGAGAGGGGAAAGTATGGATAGAGAGAGTGGACAGTATGGATAGAGAGCGGGGACAGTATGGATAGAGAGCGGGGACAGTATGGATAGAGAGAGGGGACAGTATGGATAGAGAGAGGGGGCAGTGTGGATAGAGAGAGGGGACAGTGTGAATAGCGAGAGGGGACTGTATGGATAGAAAGAGGGGACAGTTTGGATAGAGAGAGGGGACAGTATGGATAGAGAGAGGGAACAGTATGGATAGAGAGAGGGGACAGTATGGATAGAGAGAGAGGACAGTGTGGATAGAGAGAGGGGACAGTGTGGATAGAGAGAGGGGACTGTATGGATAGAGAGAGGGGACAGTGTGGATAGAGAGAGGGGACAGTGTGGATGGAGAGAGGGAACAGTTTGGATAGAGAGAGGGTACAATGTGGATAGAGAGAGGGGACAGTGTGGATAGAGAGAGGGGACAGTGTGGATAGAGAGAGGGGACAGTGTGGATAGAGAGAGGGGACAATATGGATAGAGAGAGGGGACAGTATGGATCGAGAGAGGGGACATTATGGTTCGAGAGAGGGGACAGTATGAATAGAGAGAGGGGTCAGTATGGATAGAGAGAGGGGACAGTATGGATCGAGAGAGGGGACAGTGTGGATAGAGAAAGGGTACAGTATGGATAGAGAGAGGGGACAGTATGGATAGAGAGAGGGGACAGTGTGGATAGAGATAGAGTACAGTTTGGATAGAGAGAGGGGACAGTGTGGATAGAGAGAGGGGACAGTGTGGATAGAGAGAGGGGACAGTGTGGATAGAGAGAGGGGACAGTGTGGACGGAGAGAGGGGACAGTGTGGATAGAGAGAGGGGACAGTGTGGATAGAGAGAGGGAAGAGTTTGGATAGAGAGAGGGGACAGTGTGGATAGAGAGAGGGGAAGTGTGGATAGAGAGAGGGGACAGTATGGATAGAGAGAGGGGACAGTGTGGATAGAGATAGAGGACAGTTTGGATAGAGAGAGGGGACAGTGTGGATAGAGAGAGGGGACAGTGTGGATAGAGAGAGGGGACAGTGTGGATAGAGAGAGGGGACAGTGTGGATGGAGAGAGGGGACAGTGTGGATAGAGAGAGGGGACAGTGTGGATAGAGAGAGGGAAGAGTTTGGATAGAGAGAGGGGACATTGTGGATAGAGAGAGAGGGGACATTGTGGATAGAGAGAGGGGAAGTGTGGATAGAGAGAGGGGACAGTATGGATAGAGAGAGGGGACAGTATGGATAGAGAGAGGGGACAGTGTTTAAAGAGAGAGGGGACAGCATGGATAGAGAGAGGGGACAGTATGGATAGAGAGAGGGGACAGTATGGATAGAGAGAGGGGACAGTATGGATAGAGAGAGGGGACAGTGTAGTTGAGAGAGGGGACAGTGTGGATAGAGAGAGGGGACTGTATGGATAGAGAGAGGGGACAGTGTGGATGGAGAGAGGGGACAGTGTGGATGGAGAGAGGGGACAGTTTGGATAGAGAGAGGGGACAGTGTGGATAGAGAGAGGGGACAGTGTGGATAGAGAGAGGGGACAGTGTGGATAGAGAGAGGGGACAGTGTGGATAGAGTGAGGGGACAGTATGGATAGAGAGAGGGGACAGTATGGATCGAGAGAGGGGACATTATGGATCGAGAAAGGGGACTGTATGGACGAGAGAGGGGACAGTATGGATAGAGAGAGGGGACAGAATGGATCGAGAGAGGGGACATTATGGATCGAGAGAGGGGACTGTATGTATCGAGAGAGGGGACTGTATGGATAGGGAGAGGGGACAGTATGGATAGAGAGAGGGGACAGTGTGGATAGAGAGAGAGGACAGTTTGGATAGAGAGAGAGGACAGTGTGGATAGAGAGAGAGGACAGTTTCGATAGAGAGAGGGGACAGTGTGGATAGAGAGAGAGGACAGTTTGGATAGAGAGAGGGGACAGTGTGGATAGAGAGAGGGGACAGTGAGGATAGAGAGAGGGGACAGTTTGGATAGAGAGAGGGTACAGTGTGGATAGAGAGAGGGGACAGTGTGGATAGAGAGAGGGGACAGTGTGGATAGAGAGAGGGGACAGTGTGGATAGAGAGAGGGGACAGTGTGGATAGAGAGAGGGGACTGTGTGGATAGAGAGAGAGGACAGTATGGATAGAGAGAGGGGACTGTGTGGATCGAGAGAGGGGACAGTGTGGATGGAGAGAGTGGACAGTATGGATAGAGAGAGGGGACAGTGTGGATAGAGAGAGGGGACCGTGTGGATAGAGAGAGGTGACAGTGTAGATAGAGAGAGGGGACAGTGTGAATAGAGAGAGGGGACAGTGTGGATAGAGAGAGGGGACAGTGTGGCTAGAGAGAGGGGACAGTATGGATAGAGAGAGGGGACAGTGTTTATAGAGAGAGGGGACAGTATGGATAGAGAGAGGGGACAGTATGGATGGAGAGAGGGGACAGTATGGATAGAGAGAGGGGACAGTATGGATAGAGAGAGGGGACAGTATGGATAGAGAGAGGGGACAGTGTGGATAGAGAGAGGGGACAGTGTGGATAGAGAGAGGGGACAGTGTGGATAGCGAGAGGGGACAGTATGGATAGAGAGAGGGGACGGTGTGGATAGAGAGAGGGGTCAGTATGGATAGAGAGAGGGGACAGTGTGGATAGAGAGAGAGGACAGTTTGGATAGAGAGAGGGGACAGTGTGGATAGAGAGAGGGGACAGTGAGGATAGAGAGAGGGGACAGTTTGGATAGAGAGAGGGTACAGTGTGGATAGAGAGAGGGGACAGTGTGGATAGAGAGAGGGGACAGTGTGGATAGAGAGAGGGGACAGTGTGGATAGAGAGAGGGGACAGTGTGGATAGAGAGAGGGGACTGTGTGGATAGAGAGAGAGGACAGTATGGATAGAGAGAGGGGACTGTGTGGATCGAGAGAGGGGACAGTGTGGATGGAGAGAGTGGACAGTATGGATAGAGAGAGGGGACAGTGTGGATAGAGAGAGGGGACAGTGTGGATAGAGAGAGGTGACAGTGTAGATAGAGAGAGGGGACAGTGTGAATAGAGAGAGGGGACAGTGTGGATAGAGAGAGGGGACAGAGTGGCTAGAGAGAGGGGACAGTATGGATAGAGAGAGGGGACAGTGTTTATAGAGAGAGGGGACAGTATGGATAGAGAGAGGGGACAGTATGGATGGAGAGAGGGGACAGTATGGATAGAGAGAGGGGACAGTATGGATAGAGAGAGGGGACAGTATGGATAGAGAGAGGGGACAGTGTGGATAGAGAGAGGGGACAGTGTGGATAGAGAGAGGGGACAGTGTGGATAGCGAGAGGGGACAGTATGGATAGAGAGAGGGGACGGTGTGGATAGAGAGAGGGGTCAGTATGGATAGAGAGAGGGGTCAGTATGGATAGAGAGAGGGGACAGTATGGATAGAGAGAGGGGGCAGTATGGATAGAGAGAGGGGACAGTATGGATAGAGAGAGGGAACAGTGTGGATAGAGAGAGAGGACAGTGTGGATAGAGAGAGGGGACAGTGTGGATAGAGAGAGGGGACTGTATGGATAGAGAAAGGGTACAGTGTGGATAGAGAGAGGGGACAGTGTGGATGGAGAGAGGGGACAGTGTGGATAGAGAGAGGGGACAGTGTGGATAGAGAGAGGGGACAGTATGGATAGAGAGAGGGGACAGTGTGGATAGAGAGAGAGGACAGTTTGGATAGAGAGAGGGGACAGTGTGGATAGAGAGAGGGGACAGTGT
Organism: Pristiophorus japonicus; assembly: GCF_044704955.1. Taxonomy (NCBI): domain Eukaryota; kingdom Metazoa; phylum Chordata; class Chondrichthyes; family Pristiophoridae; genus Pristiophorus; species Pristiophorus japonicus. The sequence continues at coordinate 65,921 of NW_027254683.1, read as the reverse complement.
GGATAGAGAGAGGGGACAGTGAGGATAGAGAAAGGGGACAGTGTGGATAGAGAGAGGGGACAGTGTGGATAGAGAGAGGGGATAGTATGGATAGAGAGATGGGACAGTATGGATAGAGAGAGGGGACAGTGTGGATAGAGATAGAGGACAGTTTGGATAGAGAGAGGGGACAGTGTGGATAGAGAGAGGGGACAGTGTGGATAGAGAGAGGGGACAGTGTGGATAGAGAGAGGGGACAGTGTGGATAGAGAGAGGGGACAGTGTGGATAGAGAGAGGGGACAGTGTGGTTTGAGAGAGGGGACAGTGTGGATAGAGAGAGGGGACAGTGTCGATAGAGAGAGGGAACAGTGTGGATAGAGAGAGGGAAGAGTTTGGATAGAGAGAGGGTAAGTGTGGATAGAGATAGGGGACAGTGTTTATAGAGAGAGGGGACAGTATGGATAGAGAGAGGGGAAAGTATGGATAGAGAGAGTGGACAGTATGGATAGAGAGCGGGGACAGTATGGATAGAGAGCGGGGACAGTATGGATAGAGAGAGGGGACAGTATGGATAGAGAGAGGGGGCAGTGTGGATAGAGAGAGGGGACAGTGTGAATAGCGAGAGGGGACAGTATGGATAGAAAGAGGGGACAGTGTGGATAGAGAGAGGGGACAGTATGGATAGAGAGAGGGAACAGTATGGATAGAGAGAGGGGACAGTATGGATAGAGAGAGAGGACAGTGTGGATAGAGAGAGGGGACAGTTTGGATAGAGAGAGGGGACTGTATGGATAGAGAGAGGGGACAGTGTGGATAGAGAGAGGGGACAGTGTGGATGGAGAGAGGGAACAGTTTGGATAGAGAGAGGGTACAATGTGGATAGAGAGAGGGGACAGTGTGGATAGAGAGAGGGGACAGTGTGGATAGAGAGAGGGGACAGTGTGGATAGAGAGAGGGGACAATATGGATAGAGAGAGGGGACAGTATGGATCGAGAGAGGGGACATTATGGTTCGAGAGAGGGGACAGTATGAATAGAGAGAGGGGTCAGTATGGATAGAGAGAGGGGACAGTATGGATCGAGAGAGGGGACAGTGTGGATAGAGAAAGGGTACAGTATGGATAGAGAGAGGGGACAGTATGGATAGAGAGAGGGGACAGTGTGGATAGAGATAGAGGACAGTTTGGATAGAGAGATGGGACAGTGTGGATAGAGAGAGGGGACAGTGTGGATAGAGAGAGGGGACAGTGTGGATAGAGAGAGGGGACAGTGTGGACGGAGAGAGGGGACAGTGTGGATAGAGAGAGGGGACAGTGTGGATAGAGAGAGGGAAGAGTTTGGATAGAGAGAGGGGACAGTGTGGATAGAGAGAGAGGGGACAGTGTGGATAGAGAGAGGGGAAGTGTGGATAGAGAGAGGGGACAGTATGGATAGAGAGAGGGGACAGTGTGGATAGAGATAGAGGACAGTTTGGATAGAGAGAGGGGACAGTGTGGATAGAGAGAGGGGACAGTGTGGATAGAGAGAGGGGACAGTGTGGATAGAGAGAGGGGACAGTGTGGATGGAGAGAGGGGACAGTGTGGATAGAGAGAGGGGACAGTGTGGATAGAGAGAGGGAAGAGTTTGGATAGAGAGAGGGGACATTGTGGATAGAGAGAGAGGGGACATTGTGGATAGAGAGAGGGGAAGTGTGGATAGAGAGAGGGGACAGTATGGATAGAGAGAGGGGACAGTATGGATAGAGAGAGGGGACAGTGTTTATAGAGAGAGGGGACAGCATGGATAGAGAGAGGGGACAGTATGGATAGAGAGAGGGGACAGTATGGATAGAGAGAGGGGACAGTATGGATAGAGAGCGGGGACAGTATGGATAGAGAGAGGGGACAGTATGGATAGAGAGAGGGGACAGTATGGATGGAGAGAGGGGACAGTGTGGATAGAGAGAGGGGACAGTGTGGATAGAGAGAGGGGACAGTATGGATAGAGAGAGGGGACAGTATGGAGAGAGAGAGGGGACAGGATGGATAGAGAGAGGGGACAGTATGGATCGAGAGAGGGGACATTATGGATCGAGAGAGGGGACTGTATGTATCGAGAGAGGGGACAGTATGGATAGAGAGAGTGGACAGTATGGATAGAGAGAGAGGACAGTATGGATAGAGAGAGGGGACAGTGTGGATAGAGAGAGAGGACAGTTTGGATAGAGAGAGGGGACAGTGTGGATAGAGAGAGGGGACAGTGTGGATAGAGAGAGGGGACAGTGTGGATAGAGAGAGGGGGCAGTGTGGATAGAGAGAGGGGACTGTATGGATAGAGAGAGGGGACAGTGTGGATAGAGAGAGGGGACAGTGTGGATAGAGATAGAGGACAGTTTGGATAGAGAGAGGGAACAGTGTGGATAGAGAGAGGGGACAGTATGGATAGTGAGAGGGGACAGTATGGATAGAGAGAGGGGACAGTGTGGATAGAGATAGAGGACAGTTTGGATAGAGAGAGGGGACAGTGTGGATAGAGAGAGGGGACAGTATGGATAGAGAGAGGTGACAGTGTGGATAGAGAGAGGGGACAGTGTGGATAGAGAGAGGGGACAGTGTGGATAGAGAGAGGGGGCAGTGTGGATAGAGAGAGGGGACTGTATGGATAGAGAGAGGGGACAGTGTCGATAGAGAGAGGGAATAGTGTGGATAGAGAGGGGGAAGAGTTTGGATAGAGAGAGGGGAAGTGTGGATAGAGAGAGGGGACAGTATGGATAGAGAGAGGGTACAGTGTTTATAGAGAGAGGGGACAGTATGGATAGAGAGAGGGGACAGTATGGATAGAGAGAGTGGACAGTATGGATAGAGAGCGGGGACAGTATGGATAGAGAGCGGGGACAGTATGGATAGAGAGCGGGGACAGTATGGATAGAGAGAGGGGACAGTGTGGATAGCGAGAGGGGACAGTGTGGATAGAGAGAGGGGACAGTGTGGATAGAGAGAGGGGACAGTGTGGATAGAGAGAGGGGACAGTGTGGATAGAGAGAGGGGACAGTATGGATAGAGAGAGGGAACAGTATGGATAGAGAGAGGGGACAGTATGGATAGAGAGAGAGGACAGTGTGGATAGAGAGAGGGGACAGTGTGGATAGGGAGAGGGGACGGTATGGATAGAGAGAGGGGACAGTGTGGATAGAGAGAGGGGACAGTGTGGATGGAGAGAGGGAACAGTTTGGATAGAGAGAGGGTACAATGTGGATAGAGAGAGGGGACAGTGTGGATAGAGAGAGGGGACAGTGTGGATAGAGAGAGGGGACAGTGTGGATAGAGAGAGGGGACAATATGGATAGAGAGAGGGGACAGTATGGATCGAGAGAGGGGACATTATGGTTCGAGAGAGGGGACAGTATGAATAGAGAGAGGGGTCAGTATGGATAGAGAGAGGGGACAGTATGGATCGAGAGAGGGGACAGTGTGGATAGAGAAAGGGTACAGTATGGATAGAGAGAGGGGACAGTATGGATAGAGAGAGGGGACAGTGTGGATAGAGATAGAGGACAGTTTGGATAGAGAGAGGGGACAGTGTGGATAGAGAGAGGGGACAGTGTGGATAGAGAGAGGGGACAGTGTGGATAGAGAGAGGGGACAGTGTGGACGGAGAGAGGGGACAGTGTGGATAGAGAGAGGGGACAGTGTGGATAGAGAGAGGGAAGAGTTTGGATAGAGAGAGGGGACAGTGTGGATAGAGAGAGAGGGGACAGTGTGGATAGAGAGAGGGGAAGTGTGGATAGAGAGAGGGGACAGTATGGATAGAGAGAGGGGACAGTGTGGATAGAGATAGAGGACAGTTTGGATAGAGAGAGGGGACAGTGTGGATAGAGAGAGGGGACAGTGTGGATAGAGAGAGGGGACAGTGTGGATAGAGAGAGGGGACAGTGTGGATGGAGAGAGGGGACAGTGTGGATAGAGAGAGGGGACAGTGTGGATAGAGAGAGGGAAGAGTTTGGATAGAGAGAGCGGACATTGTGGATAGAGAGAGAGGGGACATTGTGGATAGAGAGAGGGGAAGTGTGGATAGAGAGAGGGGACAGTATGGATAGAGAGAGGGGACAGTATGGATAGAGAGAGGGGAAAGTGTTTATAGAGAGAGGGGACAGCATGGATAGAGAGAGGGGACAGTATGGATAGAGAGAGGGGACAGTATGGATAGAGAGAGGGGACAGTATGGATAGAGAGCGGGGACAGTATGGATAGAGAGAGGGGACAGTATGGATAGAGAGAGGGGACAGTATGGATGGAGAGAGGGGACAGTGTGGATAGAGAGAGGGGACAGTGTGGATAGAGAGAGGGGACAGTATGGATAGAGAGAGGGGACAGTATGGAGAGAGAGAGGGGACAGGATGGATAGAGAGAGGGGACAGTATGGATCGAGAGAGGGGACATTATGGATCGAGAGAGGGGACTGTATGTATCGAGAGAGGGGACAGTATGGATAGAGAGAGTGGACAGTATGGATAGAGAGAGAGGACAGTATGGATAGAGAGAGGGGACAGTGTGGATAGAGAGAGAGGACAGTTTGGATAGAGAGAGGGGACAGTGTGGATAGAGAGAGGGGACAGTGTGGATAGAGAGAGGGGACAGTGTGGATAGAGAGAGGGGGCAGTGTGGATAGAGAGAGGGGACTGTATGGATAGAGAGAGGGGACAGTGTGGATAGAGAGAGGGGACAGTGTGGATAGAGATAGAGGACAGTTTGGATAGAGAGAGGGAACAGTGTGGATAGAGAGAGGGGACAGTATGGATAGTGAGAGGGGACAGTATGGATAGAGAGAGGTGACAGTGTGGATAGAGATAGAGGACAGTTTGGATAGAGAGAGGGGACAGTGTGGATAGAGAGAGGGGACAGTATGGATAGAGAGAGGTGACAGTGTGGATAGAGAGAGGGGACAGTGTGGATAGAGAGAGGGGACAGTGTGGATAGAGAGGGGGGACAGTGTGGTTAGAGAGAGGGGACAGTGTGGATAGAGAGAGGGGACAGTGTCGATAGAGAGAGGGAATAGTGTGGATAGAGAGGGGGAAGAGTTTGGATAGAGAGAGGGGAAGTGTGGATAGAGAGAGGGGACAGTATGGATAGAGAGAGGGTACAGTGTTTATAGAGAGAGGGGACAGTATGGATAGAGAGAGGGGACAGTATGGATAGAGAGAGTGGACAGTATGGATAGAGAGCGGGGACAGTATGGATAGAGAGCGGGGACAGTATGGATAGAGAGCGGGGACAGTATGGATAGAGAGAGGGGACAGTGTGGATAGCGAGAGGGGACAGTGTGGATAGAGAGAGGGGACAGTGTGGATAGAGAGAGGGGACAGTGTGGATAGAGAGAGGGGACAGTGTGGATAGAGAGAGGGGACAGTATGGATAGAGAGAGGGGACTGTATGGATAGAGAGAGAGGACAGTGTGGATAGAGAGAATGGACAGTGTGGATAGAGAGAGGAGACAGTATGGATCGAGAGAGGGGACATTATCGATCGAGAGAGGGGACAGTGTGGATAGAGAGAGGTGACAGTGTGGATAGAGAGAGGGGACAGTGTGGATAGAGAGAGGGGACAGTGTGGATAGAGAGAGGGGACAGTGTGGATAGAGAGAGGGGACAGTGTGGATAGAGAGAGGGGGCAGTGTGGATAGAGAGAGGGGACTGTATGGATAGAGAGAGGGGACAGTGTGGATAGAGAGAGGGGACAGTGTAGATAGAGAGAGGGGACAGTGTGGATAGAGAGAGGGGACTGTATGGATAGAGAGAGGGGACAGAGTGGATGGAGAGAGGGGACAGTGTGGATAGAGAGAGGGGACAGTGTAGATAGAGAGAGGGGACAGTGTGGATAGAGAGAGGGGACTGTATGGATAGAGAGAGGGGACAGTGTGGATGGAGAGAGGGGACAGTGTGGATGGAGAGAGGGGACAGTTTGGATAGAGAGAGGGGACAGTGTGGATAGAGAGAGGGGGCAGTGTGGATAGAGAGAGGGGACTGTATGGATAGAGAGAGGGGACAGTGTGGATAGAGAGAGGGGACAGTGTAGATAGAGAGAGGGGACAGTGTGGATAGAGAGAGGGGACTGTATGGATAGAGAGAGGGGACAGTGTGGATGGAGAGAGGGGACAGTGTGGATGGAGAGAGGGGACAGTTTGGATAGAGAGAGGGGACAGTGTGGATAGAGAGAGGGGACAGTGTGGATAGAGAGAGGGGACAGTGTGGATAGAGTGAGGGGACAGAATGGATAGAGAGAGGGGACAGTATGGATCGAGAGAGGGGACATTATGGATCGAGAAAGGGGACTGTATGGATCGAGAGAGGGGACAGTATGGATAGAGAGAGGGGACAGTATGGATCGAGAGAGGGGACATTATGGATCGAGAGAGGGGTCTGTATGTATCGAGAGAGGGGACTGTATGGATAGAGAGATGGGACAGTATGGATAGAGAGAGGGGACAGTGTGGATAGAGAGAGAGGACAGTTTGGATAGAGAGAGAGGACAGTGTGGATAGAGAGAGAGGACAGTTTGGATAGAGAGAGGGGACAGTGTGGATAGAGAGAGAGGACAGTTTGGATAGAGAGAGGGGACAGTGTGGATAGAGAGAGGGGACAGTGAGGATAGAGAGAGGGGACAGTTTGGATAGAGAGAGGGTACAGTGTGGATAGAGAGAGGGGACAGTATGGATAGAGAGAGGGGACAGTGTGGATAGAGAGAGGGGACAGTGTGGATAGAGAGAGGGGACAGTGTGGATAGAGAGAGGGGACTGTATGGATAGAGAGAGAGGACAGTATGGATAGAGAGAGGGGACTGTGTGGATCGAGAGAGGGGACAGTGTGGATGGAGAGAGTGGACAGTATGGATAGAGAGAGGGGACAGTCTGGATAGAGAGAGGAGACAGTGTGGATAGAGAGAGGTGACAGTGTAGATAGAGAGAGGGGACAGTGTGAATAGAGAGAGGGGACAGTGTGGATAGAGAGAGGGGACAGTGTGGCTAGAGAGAGGGGACAGTATGGATAGAGAGAGGGGACAGTGTTTATAGAGAGAGGGGACAGTATGGATAGAGAGAGGGGACAGTATGGATGGAGAGAGGGGACAGTATGGATAGAGAGAGGGGACAGTATGGATAGTGAGAGGGGACAGTATGGATAGAGAGAGGGGACAGTGTGGATAGAGAGAGGGGACAGTGTGGATAGAGAGAGGGGACAGTGTGGATAGCGAGAGGGGACAGTATGGATAGAGAGAGGGGACGGTGTGGATAGAGAGAGGGGTCAGTATGGATAGAGAGAGGGGTCAGTATGGATAGAGAGAGGGGACAGTATGGATAGAGAGAGGGGGCAGTATGGATAGAGAGAGGGGACAGTATGGATAGAGAGAGGGAACAGTGTGGATAGAGAGAGAGGACAGTGTGGATAGAGAGAGGGGACAGTGTGGATAGAGAGAGGGGACTGTATGGATAGAGAGAGGGTACAGTGTGGATAGAGAGAGGGGACAGTGTGGATGGAGAGAGGGGACAGTGTGGATAGAGAGAGGGGACAGTGTGGATAGAGAGAGGGGACAGTATGAATAGAGAGAGGGGACAGTGTGGATAGAGAGAGAGGACAGTTTGGATAGAGAGAGGGGACAGTGTGGATAGAGAGAGGGGACAGTGTGGATAGAGAGAGGGGACAGTGAGGATAGAGAGAGGGGACAGTGTGGATAGAGAGAGGGGACAGTGTGGATAGAGAGAGGGGATAGTATGGATAGAGAGATGGGACAGTATGGATAGAGAGAGGGGACAGTGTGGATAGAGATAGAGGACAGGTTGGATAGAGAGAGGGGACAGTGTGGATAGAGAGAGGGGACAGTGTGGATAGAGATAGGGGACAGTGTGGATAGAGAGAGGGGACAGTGTGGATAGAGAGAGGGGACAGTGTGGATAGAGAGAGGGGACAGTGTGGTTTGAGAGAGGGGACAGTGTGGATAGAGAGAGGGGACAGTGTCGATAGAGAGAGGGAACAGTGTGGATAGAGAGAGGGAAGAGTTTGGATAGAGAGAGGGGAAGTGTGGATAGAGATAGGGGACAGTGTTTATAGAGAGAGGGGACAGTATGGATAGAGAGAGGGGAAAGTATGGATAGAGAGAGTGGACAATATGGATAGAGAGCGGGGACAGTATGGATAGAGAGCGGGGACAGTATGGATAGAGAGAGGGGACAGTATGGATAGAGAGAGGGGGCAGTGTGGATAGAGAGAGGGGACAGTGTGGATAGCGAGAGGGGACAGTATGGATAGAAAGAGGGGACAGTGTGGATAGAGAGAGGGGACAGTATGGATAGAGAGAGGGAACAGTATGGATAGAGAGAGGGGACAGTATGGATAGAGAGAGAGGACAGTGTGGATAGAGAGAGGGGACAGTGTGGATAGAGAGAGGGGACTGTATGGATAGAGAGAGGGGACAGTGTGGATAGAGAGAGGGGACAGTGTGGATGGAGAGAGGGAACAGTTTGGATAGAGAGAGGGTACAATGTGGATAGAGAGAGGGGACAGTGTGGATAGAGAGAGGGGACAGTGTGGATAGAGAGAGGGGACAGTGTGGATAGAGAGAGGGGACAATATGGATAGAGAGAGGGTACAGTATGGATCGATAGAGGGGACATTATGGTTCGAGAGAGGGGACAGTATGAATAGAGAGAGGGGTCAGTATGGATAGAGAGAGGGGACAGTATGGATCGAGAGAGGGGACAGTGTGGATAGAGAAAGGGTACAGTATGGATAGAGAGAGGGGACAGTATGGATAGAGAGAGGGGACAGTGTGGATAGAGATAGAGGACAGTTTGGATAGAGAGAGGGGACAGTGTGGATAGAGAGAGGGGACAGTGTGGATAGAGAGAGGGGACAGTGTGGATAGAGAGAGGGGACAGTGTGGATGGAGAGAGGGGACAGTGTGGATAGAAAGAGGGGACAGTGTGGATAGAGAGAGGGAAGAGTTTGGATAGAGAGAGGGGACAGTGTGGATAGAGAGAGAGGGGACAGTGTGGATAGAGAGAGGGGAAGTGTGGATAGAGAGAGGGGACAGTATGGATAGAGAGAGGGGACAGTGTGGATAGAGGTAGAGGACAGTTTGGATAGAGAGAGGGGACAGTGTGGATAGAGAGAGGGGACAGTGTGGATAGAGAAAGGGGACAGTGTGGATAGAGAGAGGGGACAGTGTGGATGGAGAGAGGGGACAGTGTGGATAGAGAGAGGGGACAGTTTGGATAGAGAGAGGGAAGAGTTTGGATAGAGAGAGGGGACAGTGTGCATAGAGAGAGAGGGGACAGTGTGGATAGAGAGAGGGGAAGTGTGGATAGAGAGAGGGGACAGTATGGATACAGAGAGGGGACAGTATGGATAGAGAGAGGGGACAGTGTTTATAGAGAGAGGGGACAGCATGGATAGAGAGAGGGGACAGTATGGATAGAGAGAGGGGACAGTATGGATAGAGAGAGGGGACAGTATGGATAGAGAGCGGGGACAGTATGGATAGAGAGAGGGGACAGTATGGATAGAGAGAGGGGACAGTATGGATGGAGAGAGGGGACAGTGTGGATAGAGAGAGGGGACAGTATGGATAGAGAGAGGGGACAGTATGGAGAGAGAGAGGGGACAGGATGGATAGAGAGAGGGGACAGTATGGATCGAGAGAGGGGACATTATGGATCGAGAGAGGGGACTGTATGTATCGAGAGAGGGGACAGTATGGATAGAGAGAGTGGACAGTATGGATAGAGAGAGAGGACAATATGGATAGAGAGAGGGGACAGTGTGGATAGAGAGAGGACAGTTTGGATAGAGAGAGGGGACAGTGTGGATAGAGAGAGGGGACAGTGTGGATAGAGAGAGGGGACAGTGTGGATAGAGAGAGGGGACAGTGTGGATAGAGAGAGGTGACAGTGTGGATAGAGAGAGTGGACAGTATGGATAGAGAGAGGGGGCAGTGTGGATAGAGAGAGGGGACAGTGTGGATAGCGAGAGGGGACAGTATGGATAGAAAGAGGGGACAGTGTGGATAGAGAGAGGGGACAGTATGGATAGAGAGAGGGAACAGTATGGATAGAGAGAGGGGACAGTATGGATAGAGAGAGAGGACAGTGTGGATAGAGAGAGGGGACAGTGTGGATAGAGAGAGGGGACTGTATGGATAGAGAGAGGGGACAGTGTGGATAGAGAGAGGGGACAGTGTGGATGGAGAGAGGGGACAGTGTGGATAGAGAGAGGGGACAGTGTGGATAGAGAGAGGGGACAGTGTGGATAGAGAGAGGGGACAATATGGATAGAGAGAGGGGACAGTATGGATCGAGAGAGGGGACATTATGGTTCGAGAGAGGCGACAGTATATAGAGAGAGGGGTCAGTATGGATAGAGAGAGGGGACAGTATGGATCGAGAGAGGGGACAGTGTGGATAGAGAAAGGGTACAGTATGGATAGACAGAGGGGACAGTATAGATAGAGAGAGGGGACAGTGTGGATAGAGATAGAGGACAGTTTGGATAGAGAGAGGGGACAGTGTGGATAGAGAGAGGGGACAGTGTGGATAGAGAGAGGGGACAGTGTGGATAGAGAGAGGGGACAGTGTGGATAGAGAGAGGGTACAATGTGGAGAGAGAGAGGGGACAGTGTGGATAGAGAGAGGGGACAGTGTGGATAGAGAGAGGGGACAGTGTGGATAGAGAGAGGGGACAATATGGATAGAGAGAGGGGACAGTATGGATCGAGAGAGGGGACATTATGGTTCGAGAGAGGGGACAGTATGGATAGACCGAGGGGACAGTATGGATAGAGAGAGGGGACAGTGTGGATAGAGAGAGGGGTCAGTATGGATAGAGAGAGGGGACAGTATGGATCGAGAGAGGGGACAGTGTGGATAGAGAAAGGGTACAGTATGGATAGACAGAGGGGACAGTATGGATAGAGAGAGGGGACAGTGTGGATAGAGATAGAGGACAGTTTGGATAGAGAGAGGGGACAGTGTGGATAGAGAGAGGGGACAGTGTGGATAGAGAGAGGGGACAGTGTGGATAGAGAGAGGGGGCAGTGTGGATGGAGAGAGGGGACAGTGTGGATAGAGAGAGGGGACAGTGTGGATAGAGAGAGGGAAGAGTTTGGATAGAGAGAGGGGACAGTGTGGATAGAGAGAGAGGGGACAGTGTGGATAGAGAGAGGGGAAGTGTGGATAGAGAGAGGGGACAGTATGGATAGAGAGAGGGGACAGTGTGGATAGAGATAGAGGACAGTTTGGATAGAGAGAGGGGACAGTGTGGATAGAGAGAGGGGACAGTGTGGATAGAGAAAGGGGACAGTGTGGATAGAGAGAGGGGACAGTGTGGATGGAGAGAGGGGACAGTGTGGATAGAGAGAGGGGACAGTGTGGATAGAGAGAGGGAAGAGTTTGGATACAGAGAGGGGACAGTGTGCATAGAGAGAGAGGGGACAGTGTGGATAGAGAGAGGGGAAGTGTGGATAGAGAGAGGGGACAGTATGGATAGAGAGAGGGGACAGTATGGATAGAGAGAGGGGACAGTGTTTATAGAGAGAGGGGACAGCATGGATAGAGAGAGGGGACAGTATGGATAGAGAGAGGGGACAGTATGGATAGAGAGAGGGGACAGTATGGATAGAGAGCGGGGACAGTATGGATAGAGAGAGGGGACAGTATGGATAGAGAGAGGGGACAGTATGGATGGAGAGAGGGGACAGTGTGGATAGAGAGAGGGGACAGTATGGATAGAGAGAGGGGACAGTATGGAGAGAGAGAGGGGACAGGATGGATAGAGAGAGGGGACAGTATGGATCGAGAGAGGGGACATTATGGATCGAGAGAGGGGACTGTATGTATCGAGAGAGGGGACAGTATGGATAGAGAGAGTGGACAGTATGGATAGAGAGAGAGGACAGTATGGATAGAGAGAGGGGACAGTGTGGATAGAGAGAGAGGACAGTTTGGATAGAGAGAGGGGACAGTGTGGATAGAGAGAGGGGACAGTGTGGATAGAGAGAGGGGACAGTGTGGATAGAGAGAGGGGACAGTGTGGATAGAGAGAGGTGACAGTGTGGATAGAGAGAGGGGACAGTATGGAGAGAGAGAGGGGACAGTATGGATAGAGAGAGGGGACAGTGTGGATAGAGATAGAGGACAGTTTGGATAGAGAGAGGGAACAGTGTGGATAGAGAGAGGGGACAGTATGGATAGTGAGAGGGGACAGTATGGATAGAGAGAGGGGACAGTGTGGATAGAGATAGAGGACAGTTTGGATAGAGAGAGGGGACAGTGTGGATAGAGAGAGGGGACAGTATGGATAGAGAGAGGTGACAGTGTGGATAGAGAGAGGGGACAGTGTGGATAGAGAGAGGGGACAGTGTGGATAGAGAGAGGGGACAGTGTGGTTAGAGAGAGGGGACAGTGTGGATAGAGAGAGGGGACAGTGTCGATAGAGAGAGGGAATAGTGTGGATAGAGAGGGGGAAGAGTTTGGATAGAGAGAGGGGAAGTGTGGATAGAGAGAGGGGACAGTATGGATAGAGAGAGGGTACAGTGTTTATAGAGAGAGGGGACAGTATGGATAGAGAGAGGGGACAGTATGGATAGAGAGAGTGGACAGTATGGATAGAGAGCGGGGACAGTATGGATAGAGAGCGGGGACAGTATGGATAGAGAGCGGGGACAGTATGGATAGAGAGAGGGGACAGTGTGGATAGCGAGAGGGGACAGTGTGGATAGAGAGAGGGGACAGTGTGGATAGAGAGAGGGGACAGTGTGGATAGAGAGAGGGGACAGTGTGGATAGAGAGAGGGGACAGTGTGGATAGAGAGAGGGGACTGTATGGATAGAGAGAGAGGACAGTGTGGATAGAGAGAATGGACAGTGTGGATAGAGAGAGGGGACAGTATGGATCGAGAGAGGGGACATTATGGATCGAGAGTGGGGACTGTATGTATCGAGAGAGGGGACAGTATGGATAGAGAGAGTGGACAGTATGGATAGAGAGAGGGGACAGTATGGATAGAGAGAGGGGACAGTGTGGATAGAGAGAGGGGACAGTGTGGATAGAGAGAGAGGACAGTGTGGATAGAGAGAGGGGACAGTGTGGATAGAGAGAGGGGACAGTGTGGATAGAGAGAGGGGACAGTGTGGATAGAGAGAGGGGACTGTGTGGATCGAGAGAGGGGACAGTGTGGATAGAGAGAGGGGACAGTATGGATACAGAGAGGGGACAGTCTGGATAGAGAGAGGGGACAGTGTGGATAGAGAGAGGGGACAGTGTAGATAGAGAGAGGGGACAGTGTGAATAGAGAGAAGGGACAGTGTGGATAGAGAGAGGGGACAGTGTGGATAGAGAGAGGGGACAGTGTGGATAGAGAGAGGGGACAGTATGGATAGAGAGAGGGGACAGTGTTTATAGAGAGAGGGGACAGTATGGATAGAGAGAGGGGACAGTATGGATGGAGAGAGGGGACAGTATGGATAGAGAGAGGGGACAGTGTGGATAGAGAGAGGGTACAGTGTGGATAGAGAGAGGGGACAGTGTGGATAGCGAGAGGGGACAGTATGGATAGAGAGAGGGGACGGTGTGGATAGAGAGAGGGGTCAGTATGGATAGAGAGAGGGGACAGTATGGATAGAGAGAGGGGGCAGTATGGATAGAGAGAGGGGACAGTATGGATAGAGAGAGGGGACAGTGTGGATAGAGAGAGGGGACAGTGTGGATAGAGAGAGGGGACAGTGTGGATAGAGAGAGGGGACAGTATGGATAGAGAGAGGGGACAGTATGGATAGAGAGAGTGGACAGTATGGATAGAGAGAGGGGACAGTATGGATAGAGAGAGGGGACAGTCTGGATAGAGAGAGAGGACAGTTTGGATAGAGAGAGGGGACAGTGTGGATAGAGAGAGGGGACAGTATGGATGGAGAGAGGGGACAGTGTGGATAGAGAGAGGGGACAGTATGGATAGAGAGAGGGGACAGTATGGAGAGAGAGAGGGGACAGGATGGATAGAGAGAGGGGACAGTATGGATCGAGAGAGGGGACATTATGGATCGAGAGAGGGGACTGTATGTATCGAGAGAGGGGACAGTATGGATAGTGAGAGTGGACAGTATGGATAGAGAGAGAGGACAATATGGATAGAGAGAGGGGACAGTGTGGATAGAGAGAGAGGACAGTTTGGATAGAGAGAGGGGACAGTGTGGATAGAGAGAGGGGACAGTGTGGATAGAGAGAGGGGACAGTGTGGATAGAGAGAGGGGACAGTGTGGATAGAGAGAGGTGACAGTGTGGATAGAGAGAGTGGACAGTATGGATAGAGAGAGGGGGCAGTGTGGATAGAGAGAGGGGACAGTGTGGATAGCGAGAGGGGACAGTATGGATAGAAAGAGGGGACAGTGTGGATAGAGAGAGGGGACAGTATGGATAGAGAGAGGGAACAGTATGGATAGAGAGAGGGGACAGTATGGATAGAGAGAGAGGACAGTGTGGATAGAGAGAGGGGACAGTGTGGATAGAGAGAGGGGACTGTATGGATAGAGAGAGGGGACAGTGTGGATAGAGAGAGGGGACAGTGTGGATGGAGAGAGGGGACAGTGTGGATAGAGAGAGGGGACAGTGTGGATAGAGAGAGGGGACAGTGTGGATAGAGAGAGGGGACAATATGGATAGAGAGAGGGGACAGTATGGATCGAGAGAGGGGACATTATGGTTCGAGAGAGGGGACAGTATATAGAGAGAGGGGTCAGTATGGATAGAGAGAGGGGACAGTATGGATCGAGAGAGGGGACAGTGTGGATAGAGAAAGGGTACAGTATGGATAGACAGAGGGGACAGTATAGATAGAGAGAGGGGACAGTGTGGATAGAGATAGAGGACAGTTTGGATAGAGAGAGGGGACAGTGTGGATAGAGAGAGGGGACAGTGTGGATAGAGAGAGGGGACAGTGTGGATAGAGAGAGGGGACAGTGTGGATAGAGAGAGGGTACAATGTGGAGAGAGAGAGGGGACAGTGTGGATAGAGAGAGGGGACAGTGTGGATAGAGAGAGGGGACAGTGTGGATAGAGAGAGGGGACAATATGGATAGAGAGAGGGGACAGTATGGATCGAGAGAGGGGACATTATGGTTCGAGAGAGGGGACAGTATGGATAGACAGAGGGGACAGTATGGATAGAGAGAGGGGACAGTGTGGATAGAGAGAGGGGTCAGTATGGATAGAGAGAGG
The DNA here is from genome assembly GCF_044704955.1 of Pristiophorus japonicus. NCBI lineage: Eukaryota > Metazoa > Chordata > Chondrichthyes > Pristiophoridae > Pristiophorus > Pristiophorus japonicus. The sequence goes on along the minus strand of NW_027254683.1, from coordinate 50,709 downwards.
GGACAGTATGGATCGAGAGAGGGGACAGTGTGGATAGAGAAAGGGTACAGTATGGATAGACAGAGGGGACAGTATGGATAGAGAGAGGGGACAGTGTGGATAGAGATAGAGGACAGTTTGGATAGAGAGAGGGGACAGTGTGGATAGAGAGAGGGGACAGTGTGGATAGAGAGAGGGGACAGTGTGGATAGAGAGAGGGGGCAGTGTGGATGGAGAGAGGGGACAGTGTGGATAGAGAGAGGGGACAGTGTGGATAGAGAGAGGGAAGAGTTTGGATAGAGAGAGGGGACAGTGTGGATAGAGAGAGAGGGGACAGTGTGGATAGAGAGAGGGGAAGTGTGGATAGAGAGAGGGGACAGTATGGATAGAGAGAGGGGACAGTGTGGATAGAGATAGAGGACAGTTTGGATAGAGAGAGGGGACAGTGTGGATAGAGAGAGGGGACAGTGTGGATAGAGAAAGGGGACAGTGTGGATAGAGAGAGGGGACAGTGTGGATGAAGAGAGGGGACAGTGTGGATAGAGAGAGGGGACAGTGTGGATAGAGAGAGGGAAGAGTTTGGATAGAGAGAGGGGACAGTGTGCATAGAGAGAGAGGGGACAGTGTGGATAGAGAGAGGGGAAGTGTGGATAGAGAGAGGGGACAGTATGGATAGAGAGAGGGGACAGTATGGATAGAGAGAGGGGACAGTGTTTATAGAGAGAGGGGACAGCATGGATAGAGAGAGGGGACAGTATGGATAGAGAGAGGGGACAGTATGGATAGAGAGAGGGGACAGTATGGATAGAGAGAGGGGACAGTGTAGTTGAGAGAGGGGACAGTGTGGATAGAGAGAGGGGACTGTATGGATAGAGAGAGGGGACAGTGTGGATGGAGAGAGGGGACAGTGTGGATGGAGAGAGGGGACAGTTTGGATAGAGAGAGGGGACAGTGTGGATAGAGAGAGGGGACAGTGTGGATCGAGAGAGGGGACATTATGGATCGAGAGAGGGGACTGTATGTATCGAGAGAGGGGACAGTATGGATAGAGAGAGTGGATAGTATGGATAGAGAGAGAGGACAGTATGGATAGAGAGAGGGGACAGTGTGGATAGAGAGAGAGGACAGTTTGGATAGAGAGAGGGGACAGTGTGGATAGAGAGAGGGGACAGTGTGGATAGAGAGAGGGGACAGTGTGGATAGAGAGAGGGGACAGTGTGGATAGAGAGAGGTGACAGTGTGGATAGAGAGAGGGGACAGTATGGAGAGAGAGAGGGGACAGTATGGATAGAGAGAGGGGACAGTGTGGATAGAGATAGAGGACAGTTTGGATAGAGAGAGGGGACAGTGTGGATAGAGAGAGGGGACAGTATGGATAGTGAGAGGGGACAGTATGGATAGAGAGAGGGGACAGTGTGGATAGAGATAGAGGACAGTTTGGATAGAGAGAGGGGACAGTGTGGATAGAGAGAGGGGACAGTATGGATAGAGAGAGGTGACAGTGTGGATAGAGAGAGGGGACAGTGTGGATAGAGAGAGGGGACAGTGTGGATAGAGAGAGGGGACAGTGTGGTTAGAGAGAGGGGACAGTGTGGATAGAGAGAGGGGACAGTGTCGATAGAGAGAGGGAATAGTGTGGATAGAGAGGGGGAAGAGTTTGGATAGAGAGAGGGGAAGTGTGGATAGAGAGAGGGGACAGTATGGATAGAGAGAGGGTACAGTGTTTATAGAGAGAGGGGACAGTATGGATAGAGAGAGGGGACAGTATGGATAGAGAGAGTGGACAGTATGGATAGAGTGCGGGGACAGTATGGATAGAGAGCGGGGACAGTATGGATAGAGAGCGGGGACAGTATGGATAGAGAGAGGGGACAGTGTGGATAGCGAGAGGGGACAGTGTGGATAGAGAGAGGGGACAGTGTGGATAGAGAGAGGGGACAGTGTGGATAGAGAGAGGGGACAGTGTGGATAGAGAGAGGGGACAGTGTGGATAGAGAGAGGGGACTGTATGGATAGAGAGAGAGGACAGTGTGGATAGAGAGAATGGACAGTGTGGATAGAGAGAGGGGACAGTATGGATCGAGAGAGGGGACATTATGGATCGAGAGAGGGGACTGTATGTATCGAGAGAGGGGACAGTATGGATAGAGAGAGTGTACAGTATGGATAGAGAGAGGGGACAGTATGGATAGAGAGAGGGGACAGTGTGGATAGAGAGAGGGGACAGTGTGGATAGAGAGAGAGGACAGTGTGGATAGAGAGAGGGGACAGTGTGGATAGAGAGAGGGGACAGTGTGGATAGAGAGAGGGGACAGTGTGGATAGAGAGAGGGGACTGTGTGGATCGAGAGAGGGGACAGTGTGGATAGAGAGAGGGGACAGTATGGATACAGAGAGGGGACAGTCTGGATAGAGAGAGGGGACAGTGTGGATAGAGAGAGGGGACAGTGTAGATAGAGAGAGGGGACAGTGTGAATAGAGAGAAGGGACAGTGTGGATAGAGAGAGGGGACAGTGTGCATAGAGAGAGGGGACAGTGTGGATAGAGAGAGGGGACAGTATGGATAGAGAGAGGGGACAGTGTTTATAGAGAGAGGGGACAGTATGGATAGAGAGAGGGGACAGTATGGATGGAGAGAGGGGACAGTATGGATAGAGAGAGGGGACAGTGTGGATAGAGAGAGGGTACAGTGTGGATAGAGAGAGGGGACAGTGTGGATAGCGAGAGGGGACAGTATGGATAGAGAGAGGGGACGGTGTGGATAGAGAGAGGGGTCAGTATGGATAGAGAGAGGGGACAGTATGGATAGAGAGAGGGGGCAGTATGGATAGAGAGAGGGGACAGTATGGATAGAGAGAGGGGACAGTGTGGATAGAGAGAGGGGACAGTGTGGATAGAGAGAGGGGACAGTGTGGATAGAGAGAGGGGACAGTATGGATAGAGAGAGGGGACAGTATGGATAGAGAGAGTGGACAGTATGGATAGAGAGAGGGGACAGTATGGATAGAGAGAGGGGACAGTGTGGATAGAGAGAGAGGACAGTTTGGATAGAGAGAGGGGACAGTGTGGATAGAGAGAGGGGACAGTGAAGATAGAGAGAGGGGACAGTGTGGATAGAGAGAGGGGACAGTGTGGATAGAGAGAGGGGATAGTATGGATAGAGAGAGGAGACAGTATGGATAGAGAGAGGGGACAGTGTGGATAGAGATAGAGGACAGTGTGGATAGAGAGACGGGACAGTGTGGATAGAGAGAGGGGACAGTGTGGATAGAGAGAGGGGACAGTGTGGATAGAGAGAGGGGACAGTGTGGATAGAGAGAGGGGACAGTGTGGATAGAGAGAGGGGACAGTGTGGTTAGAGAGAGGGGAAAGTGTGGATAGAGAGAGGGGACAGTGTCGATAGAGAGAGGGGACAGTGTTTATAGAGAGAGGGGACAGTATGGATAGAGAGAGGGGACAGTATGGATAGAGAGAGTGGACAGTGTGGATAGAGATAGGGGACAGTGTTTATAGAGAGAGGGGACAGTATGGATAGAGAGAGGGGACAGTATGGATAGAGAGAGTGGACAGTATGGATAGAGAGCGGGGACAGTATGGATAGAGAGCGGGGACAGTATGGATAGAGAGAGGGGACAGTATGGATAGAGAGAGGGGACAGTGTGGATAGAGAGAGGGGACAGTGTGGATAGCGAGAGGGGACAGTATGGATAGAAAGAGGGGACAGTGTGGATAGAGAGAGGGGACAGTGTGGATAGAGAGAGGGAACAGTATGGATAGAGAGAGGGGACAGTATGGATAGAGAGAGAGGACAGTGTGGATAGAGAGAGGGGACAGTGTGGATAGAGAGAGGGGACTGTATGGATAGAGAGAGGGGACAGTGTGGATAGAGAGAGGGGACAGTGTGGATAGAGAGAGGGTACAATGTGGATAGAGAGAGGGGACAGTGTGCATAGAGAGAGGGGACAGTGTGGATAGAGAGAGGGGACAGTATGGATAGAGAGAGGGGACAGTATGGATCGAGAGAGGGGACATTATGGATCGAGAGAGGGGACTGTATGGATCGAGAGAGGGGACAGTATGGATAGAGAGAGGGGACAGTATGGATCGAGAGAGTGGACAGTGTGGCTAGAGAGAGGGGACAGTGTGGATAGAGAGAGGGGACAGTGTGGATAGATAGAGGGGACAGTATGGATAGAGAGAGGGGACAGTATGGATAGAGAGAGGGGACAGTATGGATCGAGAGAGGGGACATTATTGATCGAGAGAGGGGACTGTATGTAGCGAGAGAGGGGACAGTATGAATAGAGAGAGGGGTCAGTATGGATAGAGAGAGGGGACAGTATGTATCGAGAGAGGGGACAGTGTGGATAGAGAAAGGGTACAGTATGGATAGAGAGAGGGGACAGTATGGATAGAGAGAGGGGACAGTGTGGATAGAGAGAGGGGACAGTGTGGATAGAGAGAGGGGACAGTGTGGATAGAGAGAGGGGACAGTGTGGATAGAGAGAGGGGACAGTGTGGATAGAGAGAGGGGACAGTGTGGATAGAGGGAGGGGACAGTGTGGATAGAGAGAGGGGACAGTGTGGATAGAGAGAGGGAAGAGTTTGGATAGAGAGAGGGGACAGTGTGGATAGAGAGAGAGGGGACATTGTGGATAGAGAGAGGGGAAGTGTGGATAGAGAGAGGGGACAGTATGGATAGAGAGAGGGGACAGTGTTTATAGAGAGAGGGGACAGTATGGATAGAGAGAGGGGACAGTATGGATAGAGAGAGGGGATAGTATGGATAGAGAGAGGGGACAGTATGGATAGAGAGCGGGGACAGTATGGATAGAGAGAGGGGACAGTATGGATAGAGAGAGGGGACAGTATGGATAGAGAGAGGGGACAGTGTGGATCTAGAGAGGGGACAGTGTGGATAGAGAGAGGGGACAGTGTGGATAGAGAGAGGGGACAGGATGGATAGAGAGAGGGGACAGTATGGATCGAGAGAGGGTACATTATGGATCGAGGGAGGGGACTGTATGTATCGAGAGAGGGGACAGTATGGATAGAGAGAGTGGACAGTATGGATAGAGAGAGGGGACAGTATGGATAGAGAGAGGGGACAGTGTGGATAGAGAGAGAGGACAGTTTGGATAGAGAGAGGGGACAGTGTGGATAGAGAGAGGGGACAGTGTGGATAGAGGGAGGGGACAGTGTGGATAGAGAGAGGGGAAAGTGTGGATAGAGAGAGGGGACAGTGTGGATAGAGAGAGGGGACAGTGTGGATAGAGAGAGGGGACAGTGTGGATAGAGAGAGGGGACAGTGTGGATAGAGAGAGGGGACAGTTTGGATAGAGAGAGGGGACAGTGTGGATAGAGAGAGGGGACAGTGTGGATAGAGATAGAGGACAGTTTGGATAGAGAGAGGGAACAGTGTGGATAGAGAGAGGGGACAGTATGGATAGAGAGAGGGGACAGTATGGATAGAGAGAGGGGACAGTATGGATAGAGAGAGGGGACAGTGTGGATAGAGATAGAGGACAGTTTGGATAGAGAGAGGGGACAGTGTGGATAGAGAGAGGGAACAGTATGGATAGAGAGAGGTGAAAGTGTGGATAGAGAGAGGGGACAGTGTGGATAGAGAGAGGGGACAGTGTGGATAGAGAGAGGGGACAGTATGGATCGAGAGAGGGGACATTATTGATCGAGAGAGGGGACTGTATGGATAGAGAGAGGGGACAGTCTGGACAGAGAGAGGGGACAGTGTGGTTAGAGAGAGGGGACAGTGTGGATAGAGAGAGGGGACAGTATGGATAGAGAGAGGGTACAGTGTTTATAGAGAGAGGGGACTGTATGGATAGAGAGAGGGGACAGTATGGATAGAGAGAGGGGACAGTCTGGATAGAGAGAGGGGACATTATGGATAGAGAGAGGGGACAGTGTGGATAGAGAGAGGGGACAGTGTGGATAGAGAGAGGGGACAGTGTGGATAGAGAGAGGGGACTGTATGGATAGAGAGAGGTGACAGTGTGGATAGAGAGAGGGGACAGTGTGGATAGAGAGAGGGGACAGTTTGGATAGAGAGAGGGGACAGTGTGGATAGAGAGAGGGGACAGTGTGGATAGAGAGAGGGGACAGTGTGGATAGAGAGAGGGGACAGTATGGATAGAGAGAGGGGACAGTATGGATAGAGAGAGTGGACAGTATGGATAGAGAGAGGGTACAGTATGGACAGAGAGAGGGGACAGTGTGGATAGAGAGAGAGGACAGTTTGGATAGAGAGAGGGGACAGTGTGGATAGAGAGAGGGGACAGTGAAGATAGAGAGAGGGGACAGTGTGGATAGAGAGAGGGGACAGTGTGGATAGAGAGAGGGGATAGTATGGATAGAGAGAGGAGACAGTATGGATAGAGAGAGGGGACAGTGTGGATAGAGATAGAGGACAGTGTGGATAGAGAGAGGGGACAGTGTGGATAGAGAGAGGGGACAGTGTGGATAGAGAGAGGGGACAGTGTGGATAGAGAGAGGGGACTGTGTGGATCGAGAGAGGGGACAGTGTGGATAGAGAGAGGGGACAGTATGGATAGAGAGAGGGGACAGTCTGGATAGAGAGAGGGGTCAGTATGGATAGAGAGAGGGGACAGTATGGATAGAGAGAGGGGGCAGTATGGATAGAGAGAGGGGACAGTATGGATAGAGAGAGGGGACAGTGTGGATAGAGAGAGGGGACAGTGTGGATAGAGAGAGGGGACAGTGTGGATAGAGAGAGGGGACTGTATGGATAGAGAGAGGGGACAGTGTGGATAGAGAGACGGGACAGTGTGGATAGAGAGAGGGGACAGTTTGGATAGAGAGAGGGGACAGTGTGGATAGAGAGAGGGGACAGTGTGGATAGAGAGAGGGGACAGTGTGGATAGAGAGAGGGGACAGTATGGATAGAGAGAGGGGACAGTATGGATAGAGAGAGTGGACAGTATGGATAGAGAGAGGGGACAGTATGGATAGAGAGAGGGGACAGTGTGGATATGAAGAGAGGACAGTTTGGATAGAGAGAGGGGACAGTGTGGATAGAGAGAGGGGACAGTGAAGATAGAGAGAGGGGACAGTGTGGATAGAGAGAGGGGACAGTGTGGATAGAGAGAGGGGATAGTATGGATAGAGAGAGGAGACAGTATGGATAGAGAGAGGGGATAGTGTGGATAGAGATAGAGGACAGTGTGGATAGAGAGAGGGGACAGTGTGGATAGAGAGAGGGGACAGTGTGGATAGAGAGAGGGGACAGTGTGGATAGAGAGAGGGGACTGTGTGGATCGAGAGAGGGGACAGTGTGGATAGAGAGAGGGGACAGTATGGATAGAGAGAGGGGACAGTCTGGATAGAGAGAGGGGTCAGTATGGATAGAGAGAGGGGACAGTATGGATAGAGAGAGGGGGCAGTATGGATAGAGAGAGGGGACAGTATGGATAGAGAGAGGGGACAGTGTGGATAGAGAGAGGGGACAGTGTGGATAGAGAGAGGGGACAGTGTGGATAGAGAGAGGGGACTGTATGGATAGAGAGAGGGGACAGTGTGGATAGAGAGAGGGGACAGTGTGGATAGAGAGAGGGGACAGTTTGGATAGAGAGAGGGGACAGTGTGGATAGAGAGAGGGGACAGTGTGGATAGAGAGAGGGGACAGTGTGGATAGAGAGAGGGGACAGTATGGATAGAGAGAGGGGACAGTATGGATAGAGAGAGTGGACAGTATGGATAGAGAGAGGGGACAGTATGGATAGAGAGAGGGGACAGTGTGGATAGAGAGAGAGGACAGTTTGGATAGAGAGAGGGGACAGTGTGGATAGAGAGAGGGGACAGTGAAGATAGAGAGAGGGGACAGTGTGGATAGAGAGAGGGGACAGTGTGGATAGAGAGAGGGGATAGTATGGATAGAGAGAGGAGACAGTATGGATAGAGAGAGGGGACAGTGTGGATAGAGATAGAGGACAGTGTGGATAGAGAGAGGGGACAGTGTGGATAGAGAGAGGGGACAGTGTGGATAGAGAGAGGGGACAGTGTGGATAGAGAGAGGGGACTGTGTGGATCGAGAGAGGGGACAGTGTGGATAGAGAGAGGGGACAGTATGGATAGAGAGAGGGGACAGTCTGGATAGAGAGAGGGGTCAGTATGGATAGAGAGAGGGGACAGTATGGATAGAGAGAGGGGGCAGTATGGATAGAGAGAGGGGACAGTATGGATAGAGAGAGGGGACAGTGTGGATAGAGAGAGGGGACAGTGTGGATATAGAGAGGGGACAGTGTGGATAGAGAGAGGGGACTGTATGGATAGAGAGAGGGGACAGTGTGGATAGAGAGACGGGACAGTGTGGATAGAGAGAGGGGACAGTTTGGATAGAGAGAGGGGACAGTGTGGATAGAGAGAGGGGACAGTGTGGATAGAGAGAGGGGACAGTGTGGATAGAGAGAGGGGACAGTATGGATAGAGAGAGGGGACAGTATGGATAGAGAGAGTGGACAGTATGGATAGAGAGAGGGGACAGTATGGATAGAGAGAGGGGACAGTGTGGATAGAGAGAGAGGACAGTTTGGATAGAGAGAGGGGACAGTGTGGATAGAGAGAGGGGACAGTGAAGATAGAGAGAGGGGACAGTGTGGATAGAGAGAGGGGACAGTGTGGATAGAGAGAGGGGATAGTATGGATAGAGAGAGGAGACAGTATGGATAGAGAGAGGGGACAGTGTGGATAGAGATAGAGGACAGTGTGGATAGAGAGAGGGGACAGTGTGGATAGAGAGAGGGGACAGTGTGGATAGAGAGAGGGGACAGTGTGGATAGAGAGAGGGGACAGTGTGGATAGAGAGAGGGGACAGTGTGGATAGAGAGAGGGGACAGTGTGGATAGAGAGAGGGGATAGTATGGATAGAGAGAGGAGACAGTATGGATAGAGAGAGGGGACAGTGTGGATAGAGATAGAGGACAGTGTGGATAGAGAGAGGGGACAGTGTGGATAGAGAGAGGGGACAGTGTGGATAGAGAGAGGGGACAGTGTGGATAGAGAGAGGGGACAGTGTGGATAGAGAGAGGGGACAGTATGGATAGAGAGAGGGGACAGTATGGATAGAGAGAGTGGACAGTAAGGATAGAGAGCGGGGACAGTATGGTTAGAGAGCGGGGACAGTATGGATAGAGAGAGGGGACAGTGTGGATAGAGAGAGGGGACAGTGTGGATAGAGAGAGGGTACAATGTGGATAGAGAGAGGGGACAGTGTGGATAGAGAGAGGGGACAGTGTGGATAGAGAGAGGGGACAGTATGGATAGAGAGAGGGGACAGTATGGATCGAGAGAGGGGACATTATGGATCGAGAGAGGGGACTGTATGGATCGAGAGAGGGGACTGTATGGATAGAGAGAGGGGACAGTGTGGATAGAGAGAGGGGACAGTGTGGATAGAGAGAGGGTACAATGTGGATAGAGAGAGGGGACAGTGTGGATAGAGAGAGGGTACAATGTGGATAGAGAGAGGGGACAGTGTGGATAGAGAGAGGGGACAGTTAGGATAGAGAGAGGGGACAGTATGGATAGAGAGAGGGGACAGTATGGATCGAGAGAGGGGACATTATGGATCGAGAGAGGGGACTGTATGGATAGAGAGAGGGGACAGTGTGGATAGAGAGCGGGGACAGTATGGATAGAGAGAGTGGACAGTATGGATAGAGATAGGGGACAGTATGGATAGAGAGAGGGGACAGTGTGGATAGAGAGAGGGGACAGTGTGGATAGCGAGAGGGGACAGTATGGATAGAAAGAGGGGACAGTGTGGATAGAGAGACGGGACAGTGTGGATAGAGAGAGGGAACAGTATGGATAGAGAGAGGGGACAGTATGGATAGAGAGAGAGGACAGTGTGGATAGAGAGAGGGGACAGTGTGGATAGAGAGAGGGGACTGTATGGATAGAGAGAGGGGACAGTGTGGATAGAGAGAGGGGACAGTGTGGATAGAGAGAGGGTACAATGTGGATAGAGAGAGGGGACAGTGTGGATAGAGAGAGGGGACAGTGTGGATAGAGAGAGGGGACAGTATGGATAGAGAGAGGGGACAGTATGGATCGAGAGAGGGGACATTATGGATCGAGAGAGGGGACTGTATGGATCGAGAGAGGGGACAGTATGGATAGAGAGAGGGGACAGTATGGATCGAGAGAGTGGACAGTGTGGCTAGAGAGAGGGGACAGTGTGGATAGAGAGAGGGGACAGTGTGGATAGATAGAGGGGACAGTATGGATAGAGAGAGGGGACAGTATGGATAGAGAGAGGGGACAGTATGGATCGAGAGAGGGGACATTATTGATCGAGAGAGGGGACTGTATGTAGCGAGAGAGCGAACAGTATGAATAGAGAGAGTGGTCAGTATGGATAGAGAGAGGGGACAGTATGTATCGAGAGAGGGGACAGTGTGGATAGAGAAAGGGTACAGTATGGATAGAGAGAGGGGACAGTATGGATAGAGAGAGGGGACAGTGTGGATAGCGAGAGGGGACAGTGTGGATAGAGAGAGGGGACAGTGTGGATAGAGAGAGGGGACAGTGTGGATAGAGAGAGGGGACAGTGTGGATAGAGAGAGGGGACAGTGTCGATGGAGAGAGGGGACAATGTGGATAGAGAGAGGGGACAGTGTGGATAGAGAGAGGGAAGAGTTTGGATAGAGAGAGGGGACAGTGTGGATTGAGAGAGAGGGGACAGTGTGGATAGAGAGAGGGGAAGTGTGGATAGAGAGAGGGGACAGTATGGATAGAGAGAGGGGACAGTGTTTATAGAGAGAGGGGACAGTATGGATAGAGAGAGGGGACAGTATGGATAGAGAGAGGGGACAGTATGGATAGAGAGAGGGGACAGTATGGATAGAGAGCGGGGACAGTATGGATAGAGAGAGGGGACAGTATGGATAGAGAGAGGGGACAGTATGGATAGAGAGAGGGGACAATGTGGATCTAGAGAGGGGACAGTGTGGATAGAGAGAGGGGACAGTGTGGATAGAGAGAGGGGACAGGATGGATAGAGAGAGGGGACAGTATGGATCGAGAGAGGGTACATTATGGATCGAGGGAGGGGACTGTATGTATCGAGAGAGGGGACAGTATGGATAGAGAGAGTGGACAGTATGGATAGAGAGAGGGGACAGTATGGATAGAGAGAGGGGAAGTGTGGATAGAGAGAGGGGACAGTGTGGATAGAGAGAGGGAAGAGTTTGGATAGAGAGAGGGGACAGTGTGGATTGAGAGAGAGGGGACAGTGTGGATAGAGAGAGGGGAAGTGTGGATAGAGAGAGAGGACAGTTTGGATAGAGAGAGGGGACAGTGTGGATAGAGAGAGGGGACAGTGTGGATAGAGGGAGGGGACAGTGTGGATAGAGAGAGAGGACAGTGTGGATAGAGAGAGGGGACAGTGTCGATGGAGAGAGGGGACAATGTGGATAGAGAGAGGGGACAGTGTGGATAGAGAGAGGGAAGAGTTTGGATAGAGAGAGGGGACAGTGTGGATTGAGAGAGAGGGGACAGTGTGGATAGAGAGAGGGGAAGTGTGGATAGAGAGAGGGGACAGTATGGATAGAGAGAGGGGACAGTGTTTATAGAGAGAGGGGACAGTATGGATAGAGAGAGGGGACAGTATGGATAGAGAGAGGGGACAGTATGGATAGAGAGAGGGGACAGTATGGATAGAGAGCGGGGACAGTATGGATAGAGAGAGGGGACAGTATGGATAGAGAGAGGGGACAGTATGGATAGAGAGAGGGGACAATGTGGATCTAGAGAGGGGACAGTGTGGATAGAGAGAGGGGACAGTGTGGATAGAGAGAGGGGACAGGATGGATAGAGAGAGGGGACAGTATGGGTCGAGAGAGGGTACATTATGGATCGAGGGAGGGGACTGTATGTATCGAGAGAGGGGACAGTATGGATAGAGAGAGTGGACAGTATGGATAGAGAGAGGGGACAGTATGGATAGAGAGAGCGGACAGTGTGGATAGAGAGAGAGGACAGTTTGGATAGAGAGAGGGGACAGTGTGGATAGAGAGAGGAGTCAGTGTGGATAGAGGGAGGGGACAGTGTGGATAGAGAGAGGGGACAGTGTGGATAGAGAGAGGGGACAGTGTGGATAGAGAGAGGGGACAGTGTGGATAGAGAGAGGGGACAGTGTGGATAGAGAGAGGGGACAGTGTGGATAGAGAGAGGGGACAGTATGGATAGAGAGAGGGGACAGTATGGATAGAGAGAGGGGACAGTGTGGATAGAGATAGAGGACAGTTTGGATAGAGAGAGGGAACAGTGTGGATAGAGAGAGGGGACAGTATGGATAGAGAGAGGGGACAGTATGGATAGAGAGAGGGGACAGTATGGATAGAGAGAGGGGACAGTGTGGATAGAGATAGAGGACAGTTTGGATAGAGAGAGGGGACAGTGTGGATAGAGAGAGGGAACAGTATGGATAGAGAGAGGTGACAGTGTGGATAGAGAGAGGGGACAGTGTGGATAGAGAGAGGGGACAGTGTCGATAGAGAGAGGGGGCAGTGTTTATAGAGAGAGGGGACAGTATGGATAGAGAGAGGGGACAGTATGGATAGAGAGAGTGGACAGTATGGATAGAGATAGGGGACAGTATGGATAGAGAGAGGGGACAGTATGGATAGAGAGAGGGGACAGTATGGATAGAGAGAGTGGACAGTATGGATAGAGAGCGGGGACAGTGTGGATAGAGAGAGGGGATAGTGTGGATAGAGAGAGGGGACAGTGAAGATAGAGAGAGGGGACAGTGTGGATAGAGAGAGGGGACAGTGTGGATAGAGAGAGGGGATAGTATGGATAGAGAGAGGAGACAGTATGGATAGAGAGAGGGGACAGTGTGGATAGAGATAGAGGACAGTGTGGATAGAGAGAGGGGACAGTGTGGATAGAGAGAGGGGACAGTGTGGATAGAGAGAGGGGACAGTGTGGATAGAGAGAGGGGACAGTGTGGATAGAGAGAGGGGACAGTATGGATAGAGAGAGGGGACAGTATGGATAGAGAAAGTGGACAGTATGGATAGAGAGCGGGGACAGTATGGATAGAGAGCGGGGACAGTATGGATAGAGAGAGGGGACAGTATGGATAGAGAGAGGGGACAGTATGGATAGAAAGAGGGGACAGTGTGGATAGAGAGACGGGACAGTGTGGATAGAGAGCGGGGACAGTATGGATAGAGAGAGGGGACAGTGTGGATAGCGAGAGGGGACAGTATGGATAGAAAGAGGGGACAGTGTGGATAGAGAGACGGGACAGTGTGGATAGAGAGAGGGAACAGTATGGATAGAGAGAGGGGACAGTATGGATAGAGAGAGAGGACAGTGTGGATAGAGAGAGGGGACAGTGTGGATAGAGAGAGGGGACTGTATGGATAGAGAGAGGGGACAGTGTGGATAGAGAGAGGGGACAGTGTGGATAGAGAGAGGGTACAATGTGGATAGAGAGAGGGGACAGTGTGGATAGAGAGAGGGGACAGTGTGGATAAAGAGAGGGGACAGTATGGATAGAGAGAGGGGACAGTATGGATCGAGAGAGGGGACATTATGGATCGAGAGAGGGGACTGTATGGATCGAGAGAGGGGACAGTATGGATAGAGAGAGGGGACAGTATGGATCGAGAGAGTGGACAGTGTGGCTAGAGAGAGGGGACAGTGTGGATAGAGAGAGGGGACAGTGTGGATAGATAGAGGGGACAGTATGGATAGAGAGAGGGGACAGTATGGATAGAGAGAGGGGACAGTGTGGATAGAGAGAGGGGACAGTATGGATAGAGAGAGGGGACAGTATGGATCGAGAGAGGGGACATTATGGATAGAGAGAGGGGACAGTATGGATCGAGAGAGGGGACATTATGGATCGAGAGAGGGGACTGTATGGATCGAGAGAGGGGACAGTATGGATAGAGAGAGGGGACAGTATGGATCGAGAGAGTGGACAGTGTGGCTAGAGAGAGGGGACAGTGTGGATAGAGAGAGGGGACAGTGTGGATAGATAGAGGGGACAGTATGGATAGAGAGAGGGGACAGTATGGATAGAGAGAGGGGACAGTATGGATCGAGAGAGGGGACATTATTGATCGAGAGAGGGGACTGTATGTAGCGAGAGAGGGGACAGTATGAAAAGAGAGAGGGGTCAGTATGGATAGAGAGAGGGGACAGTATGTATCGAGAGAGGGGACAGTGTGGATAGAGAAAGGGTACAGTATGGATAGAGAGAGGGGACAGTATGGATAGAGAGAGGGGACAGTGTGGATAGCGAGAGGGGACAGTGTGGATAGAGAGAGGGGACAGTGTGGATAGAGAGAGGGGACAGTGTGGATAGAGAGAGGGGACAGTGTGGATAGAGAGAGGGGACAGTGTCGATGGAGAGAGGGGACAATGTGGATAGAGAGAGGGGACAGTGTGGATAGAGAGAGGGAAGAGTTTGGATAGAGAGAGGGGACAGTGTGGATTGAGAGAGAGGGGACAGTGTGGATAGAGAGAGGGGAAGTGTGGATAGAGAGAGGGGACAGTATGGATAGAGAGAGGGGACAGTGTTTATAGAGAGAGGGGACAGTATGGATAGAGAGAGGGGACAGTATGGATAGAGAGAGGGGACAGTATGGATAGAGAGAGGGGACAGTATGGATAGAGAGCGGGGACAGTATGGATAGAGAGAGGGGACAGTATGGATAGAGAGAGGGGACAGTATGGATAGAGAGAGGGGACAATGTGGATCTAGAGAGGGGACAGTGTGGATAGAGAGAGGGGACAGTGTGGATAGAGAGAGGGGACAGGATGGATAGAGAGAGGCGACAGTATGGATCGAGAGAGGGTACATTATGGATCGAGGGAGGGGACTGTATGTATCGAGAGAGGGGACAGTATGGATAGAGAGAGTGGACAGTATGGATAGAGAGAGGGGACAGTATGGATAGAGAGAGGTGACAGTGTGGATAGAGAGAGGGGAAAGTGTGGATAGAGAGAGGGGACAGTGTGGATAGAGAGAGGGGACAGTGTGGATAGAGAGAGGGGACAGTGTGGATAGAGAGAGGGGACAGTATGGATAGAGAGAGGGGACAGTATGGATAGAGAGAGGGGACAGTGTGGATAGAGATAGAGGACAGTTTGGATAGAGAGAGGGAACAGTGTGGATAGAGAGAGGGGACAGTATGGATAGAGAGAGGGGACAGTATGGATAGAGAGAGGGGACAGTATGGATAGAGAGAGGGGACAGTGTGGATAGAGATAGAGGACAGTTTGGATAGAGAGAGGGGACAGTGTGGATAGAGAGAGGGAACAGTATGGATAGAGAGAGGTGACAGTGTGGATAGAGAGAGGGGACAGTGTGGATAGAGAGAGGGGACAGTGTGGATAGAGAGAGGGGACAGTATGGATCGAGAGAGGGGACATTATTGATCGAGAGAGGGGACTGTATGGATCGAGAGAGGGGACAGTCTGGATAGAGAGAGGGGACAGTGTGGTTAGAGAGAGGGGACAGTGTGGATAGAGAGAGGGGACAGTATGGATATAGAGAGGGTACAGTGTTTATAGAGAGAGGGGACAGTATGGATAGAGAGAGGGGACAGTATGGATAGAGAGAGTGGACAGTATGGATAGAGAGCGGGGACAGTATGGATAGAGAGCGGGGACTGTATGGATAGAGAGAGGGGACAGTGTGGATAGAGAGAGGGGACAGTGTGGATAGAGAGAGGGGACAGTGTGGATGGAGAGAGGGGACAGTTTGGATAGAGAGAGGGTACAATGTGGATAGAGAGAGGGGACAGTGTGGATAGAGAGAGGGGACAGTGTGGATAGAGAGAGGGGACAGTGTGGATAGAGAGAGGGGACAGTGTGGATGGAGAGAGGGGACAGTTTGGATAGAGAGAGGGTACAATGTGGATAGAGAGAGGGGACAGTGTGGATAGAGAGAGGGGACAGTGTGGATAGAGAGAGGGGACAGTATGGATAGAGAGAGGGGACAGTATGGATCGAGAGAGGGGACATTATGGATCGAGAGAGGGGACTGTATGGATCGAGAGAGGGGACTGTATGGATCGAGAGAGGGGACTGTATGGATAGAGAGAGGGGACAGTGTGGATAGAGAGAGGGGACAGTGTGGATAGAGAGAGGGTACAATGTGGATAGAGAGAGGGGACAGTGTGGATAGAGAGAGGGTACAATGTGGATAGAGAGAGGGGACAGTGTGGATAGAGAGAGGGGACAGTGTGGATAGAGAGAGGGGACAGTATGGATAGAGAGAGGGGACAGTATGGATCGAGAGAGGGGACATTATGGATCGAGAGAGGGGACTGTATGGATAGAGAGAGGGGACAGTGTGGATAGAGAGCGGGGACAGTATGGATAGAGAGAGTGGACAGTATGGATAGAGATAGGGGACAGTATGGATAGAGAGAGGGGACAGTGTGGATAGAGAGAGGGGACAGTGTGGATAGCGAGAGGGGACAGTATGGATAGAAAGAGGGGACAGTGTGGATAGAGAGACGGGACAGTGTGGATAGAGAGAGGGAACAGTATGGATAGAGAGAGGGGACAGTATGGATAGAGAGAGAGGACAGTGTGGATAGAGAGAGGGGACAGTGTGGATAGAGAGAGGGGACTGTATGGATAGAGAGAGGGGACAGTGTGGATAGAGAGAGGGGACAGTGTGGATAGAGAGAGGGTACAATGTGGATAGAGAGAGGGGACAGTGTGGATAGAGAGAGGGGACAGTGTGGATAGAGAGAGGGGACAGTATGGATAGAGAGAGGGGACAGTATGGATCGAGAGAGGGGACATTATGGATCGAGAGAGGGGACTGTATGGATCGAGAGAGGGGACAGTATGGATAGAGAGAGGGGACAGTATGGATCGAGAGAGTGGACAGTGTGGCTAGAGAGAGGGGACAGTGTGGATAGAGAGAGGGGACAGTGTGGATAGATAGAGGGGACAGTATGGATAGAGAGAGGGGACAGTATGGATAGAGAGAGGGGACAGTATGGATCGAGAGAGGGGACATTATTGATCGAGAGAGGGGACTGTATGTAGCGAGAGAGGGAACAGTATGAATAGAGAGAGTGGTCAGTATGGATAGAGAGAGGGGACAGTATGTATCGAGAGAGGGGACAGTGTGGATAGAGAAAGGGTACAGTATGGATAGAGAGAGGGGACAGTATGGATAGAGAGAGGGGACAGTGTGGATAGCGAGAGGGGACAGTGTGGATAGAGAGAGGGGACAGTGTGGATAGAGAGAGGGGACAGTGTGGATAGAGAGAGGGGACAGTGTGGATAGAGAGAGGGGACAGTGTCGATGGAGAGAGGGGACAATGTGGATAGAGAGAGGGGACAGTGTGGATAGAGAGAGGGAAGAGTTTGGATAGAGAGAGGGGACAGTGTGGATTGAGAGAGAGGGGACAGTGTGGATAGAGAGAGGGAAAGTGTGGATAGAGAGAGGGGACAGTATGGATAGAGAGAGGGGACAGTGTTTATAGAGAGAGGGGACAGTATGGATAGAGAGAGGGGACAGTATGGATAGAGAGAGGGGACAGTATGGATAGAGAGAGGGGACAGTATGGATAGAGAGCGGGGACAGTATGGATAGAGAGAGGGGACAGTATGGATAGAGAGAGGGGACAGTATGGATAGAGAGAGGGGACAATGTGGATCTAGAGAGGGGACAGTGTGGATAGAGAGAGGGGACAGTGTGGATAGAGAGAGGGGACAGGATGGATAGAGAGAGGGGACAGTATGGATCGAGAGAGGGTACATTATGGATCGAGGGAGGGGACTGTATGTATCGAGAGAGGGGACAGTATGGATAGAGAGAGTGGACAGTATGGATAGAGAGAGGGGACAGTATGGATAGAGAGAGGGGAAGTGTGGATAGAGAGAGGGGACAGTGTGGATAGAGAGAGGGAAGAGTTTGGATAGAGAGAGGGGACAGTGTGGATTGAGAGAGAGGGGACAGTGTGGATAGAGAGAGGGGAAGTGTGGATAGAGAGAGAGGACAGTTTGGATAGAGAGAGGGGACAGTGTGGATAGAGAGAGGGGACAGTGTGGATAGAGGGAGGGGACAGTGTGGATAGAGAGAGGGGACAGTGTGGATAGAGAGAGGGGACAGTGTCGATGGAGAGAGGGGACAATGTGGATAGAGAGAGGGGACAGTGTGGATAGAGAGAGGGAAGAGTTTGGATAGAGAGAGGGGACAGTGTGGATTGAGAGAGAGGGGACAGTGTGGATAGAGAGAGGGGAAGTGTGGATAGAGAGAGGGGACAGTATGGATAGAGAGAGGGGACAGTGTTTATAGAGAGAGGGGACAGTATGGATAGAGAGAGGGGACAGTATGGATAGAGAGAGGGGACAGTATGGATAGAGAGAGGGGACAGTATGGATAGAGAGCGGGGACAGTATGGATAGAGAGAGGGGACAGTATGGATAGAGAGAGGGGACAGTATGGATAGAGAGAGGGGACAATGTGGATCTAGAGAGGGGACAGTGTGGATAGAGAGAGGGGACAGTGTGGATAGAGAGAGGGGACAGGATGGATAGAGAGAGGGGACAGTATGGATCGAGAGAGGGTACATTATGGATCGAGGGAGGGGACTGTATGTATCGAGAGAGGGGACAGTATGGATAGAGAGAGTGGACAGTATGGATAGAGAGAGGGGACAGTATGGATAGAGAGAGGGGACAGTGTGGATAGAGAGAGAGGACAGTTTGGATAGAGAGAGGGGACAGTGTGGATAGAGAGAGGGGACAGTGTGGATAGAGGGAGGGGACAGTGTGGATAGAGAGAGGGGACAGTGTGGATAGAGAGAGGGGACAGTGTGGATAGAGAGAAGGGACAGTGTGGATAGAGAGAGGGGACAGTGTGGATAGAGAGAGGGGACAGTGTGGATAGAGAGAGGGGACAGTATGGATAGAGAGAGGGGACAGTATGGATAGAGAGAGGGGACAGTGTGGATAGAGATAGAGGACAGTTTGGATAGAGAGAGGGAACAGTGTGGATAGAGAGAGGGGACAGTATGGATAGAGAGAGGGGACAGTATGGATAGAGAGAGGGGACAGTATGGATAGAGAGAGGGGACAGTGTGGATAGAGATAGAGGACAGTTTGGATAGAGAGAGGGGACAGTGTGGATAGAGAGAGGGAACAGTATGGATAGAGAGAGGTGACAGTGTGGATAGAGAGAGGGGACAGTGTGGATAGAGAGAGGGGACAGTGTCGATAGAGAGAGGGGGCAGTGTTTATAGAGAGAGGGGACAGTATGGATAGAGAGAGGGGACAGTATGGATAGAGAGAGTGGACAGTATGGATAGAGATAGGGGACAGTATGGATAGAGAGAGGGGACAGTATGGATAGAGAGAGGGGACAGTATGGATAGAGAGAGTGGACAGTATGGATAGAGAGCGGGGACAGTGTGGATAGAGAGAGGGGATAGTGTGGATAGAGAGAGGGGGCAGTGAAGATAGAGAGAGGGGACAGTGTGGATAGAGAGAGGGGACAGTGTGGATAGAGAGAGGGGATAGTATGGATAGAGAGAGGAGACAGTATGGATAGAGAGAGGGGACAGTGTGGATAGAGATAGAGGACAGTGTGGATAGAGAGAGGGGACAGTGTGGATAGAGAGAGGGGACAGTGTGGATAGAGAGAGGGGACAGTGTGGATAGAGAGAGGGGACAGTGTGGATAGAGAGAGGGGACAGTATGGATAGAGAGAGGGGACAGTATGGATAGAGAAAGTGGACAGTATGGATAGAGAGCGGGGACAGTATGGATAGAGAGCGGGGACAGTATGGATAGAGAGAGGGGACAGTATGGATAGAGAGAGGGGACAGTGTGGATAGAGAGAGGGGACAGTGTGGATAGCGAGAGGGGACAGTATGGATAGAAAGAGGGGACAGTGTGGATAGAGAGACGGGACAGTGTGGATAGAGAGAGGGAACAGTATGGATAGAGAGAGGGGACAGTATGGATAGAGAGAGAGGACAGTGTGGATAGAGAGAGGGGACAGTGTGGATAGAGAGAGGGGACTGTATGGATAGAGAGAGGGGACAGTGTGGATAGAGAGAGGGGACAGTGTGGATAGAGAGAGGGTACAGTATGGATCGAGAGAGGGTACATTATGGATCGAGGGAGGGGACTGTATGTATCGAGAGAGGGGACAGTATGGATAGAGAGAGTGGACAGTATGGATAGAGAGAGGGGACAGTATGGATAGAGAGAGGGGACAGTGTGGATAGAGAGAGAGGACAGTTTGGATAGAGAGAGGGGACAGTGTGGATAGAGAGAGGGGACAGTGTGGATAGAGGGAGGGGACAGTGTGGATAGAGAGAGGGGACAGTGTGGATAGAGAGAGGGGACAGTGTGGATAGAGAGAAGGGACAGTGTGGATAGAGAGAGGGGACAGTGTGGATAGAGAGAGGGGACAGTGTGGATAGAGAGAGGGGACAGTATGGATAGAGAGAGGGGACAGTGTGGATAGAGAGAGGGGACAGTGTGGATAGAGAGAGGGGACAGTATGGATAGAGAGAGGGGACAGTATGGATAGAGAAAGTGGACAGTATGGATAGAGAGCGGGGACAGTATGGATAGAGAGCGGGGACAGTATGGATAGAGAGAGGGGACAGTATGGATAGAGAGAGGGGACAGTGTGGATAGAGAGAGGGGACAGTGTGGATAGCGAGAGGGGACAGTATGGATAGAAAGAGGGGACAGTGTGGATTGAGAGACGGGACAGTGTGGATAGAGAGAGGGAACAGTATGGATAGAGAGAGGGGACAGTATGGATAGAGAGAGAGGACAGTGTGGATAGAGAGAGGGGACAGTGTGGATAGAGAGAGGGGACTGTATGGATAGAGAGAGGGGACAGTGTGGATAGAGAGAGGGGACAGTGTGGATAGAGAGAGGGTACAGTATGGATCGAGAGAGGGTACATTATGGATCGAGGGAGGGGACTGTATGTATCGAGAGAGGGGACAGTATGGATAGAGAGAGTGGACAGTATGGATAGAGAGAGGGGACAGTATGGATCGAGAGAGTGGACAGTGTGGCTAGAGAGAGGGGACAGTGTGGATAGAGAGAGGGGACAGTGTGGATAGATAGAGGGGACAGTATGGATAGAGAGAGGGGACAGTATGGATAGAGAGAGGGGACAGTGTGGATAGAGAGAGGGGACAGTATGGATAGAGAGAGGGGACAGTATGGATCGAGAGAGGGGACATTATGGATAGAGAGAGGGGACAGTATGGATCGAGAGAGGGGACATTATGGATCGAGAGAGGGGACTGTATGGATCGAGAGAGGGGACAGTATGGATAGAGAGAGGGGACAGTATGGATCGAGAGAGTGGACAGTGTGGCTAGAGAGAGGGGACAGTGTGGATAGAGAGAGGGGACAGTGTGGATAGATAGAGGGGACAGTATGGATAGAGAGAGGGGACAGTATGGATAGAGAGAGGGGACAGTATGGATCGAGAGAGGGGACATTATTGATCGAGAGAGGGGACTGTATGTAGCGAGAGAGGGGACAGTATGAAAAGAGAGAGGGGTCAGTATGGATAGAGAGAGGGGACAGTATGTATCGAGAGAGGGGACAGTGTGGATAGAGAAAGGGTACAGTATGGATAGAGAGAGGGGACAGTATGGATAGAGAGAGGGGACAGTGTGGATAGCGAGAGGGGACAGTGTGGATAGAGAGAGGGGACAGTGTGGATAGAGAGAGGGGACAGTGTGGATAGAGAGAGGGGACAGTGTGGATAGAGAGAGGGGACAGTGTCGATGGAGAGAGGGGACAATGTGGATAGAGAGAGGGGACAGTGTGGATAGAGAGAGGGAAGAGTTTGGATAGAGAGAGGGGACAGTGTGGATTGAGAGAGAGGGGACAGTGTGGATAGAGAGAGGGGAAGTGTGGATAGAGAGAGGGGACAGTATGGATAGAGAGAGGGGACAGTGTTTATAGAGAGAGGGGACAGTATGGATAGAGAGAGGGGACAGTATGGATAGAGAGAGGGGACAGTATGGATAGAGAGAGGGGACAGTATGGATAGAGAGCGGGGACAGTATTGATAGAGAGAGGGGACAGTATGGATAGAGAGAGGGGACAGTATGGATAGAGAGAGGGGACAATGTGGATCTAGAGAGGGGACAGTGTGGATAGAGAGAGGAGACAGTGTGGATAGAGAGAGGGGACAGGATGGATAGAGAGAGGCGACAGTATGGATCGAGAGAGGGTACATTATGGATCGAGGGAGGGGACTGTATGTATCGAGAGAGGGGACAGTATGGATAGAGAGAGTGGACAGTATGGATAGAGAGAGGGGACAGTATGGATAGAGAGAGGGGACAGTGTGGATAGAGAGAGAGGACAGTTTGGATAGAGAGAGGGGACAGTGTGGATAGAGAGAGGGGACAGTGTGGATAGAGGGAGGGGACAGTGTGGATAGAGAGAGGGGACAGTGTGGATAGAGAGAGGGGACAGTGTGGATAGAGAGAGGGGACAGTGTGGATAGAGAGAGGGGACAGTGTGGATAGAGAGAGGGGACAGTATGGATAGAGAGAGGGGACAGTATGGATAGAGAGAGGGGACAGTGTGGATAGAGATAGAGGACAGTTTGGATAGAGAGAGGGAACAGTGTGGATAGAGAGAGGGGACAGTATGGATAGAGAGAGGGGACAGTATGGATAGAGAGAGGGGACAGTATGGATAGAGAGAGGGGACAGTGTGGATAGAGATAGAGGACAGTTTGGATAGAGAGAGGGGACAGTGTGGATAGAGAGAGGGAACAGTATGGATAGAGAGAGGTGACAGTGTGGATAGAGAGAGCGGACAGTGTGGATAGAGAGAGGGGACAGTGTGGATAGAGAGTGGGGACAGTATGGATCGAGAGAGGGGACATTATTGATCGAGAGAGGGGACTGTATGGATCGAGAGAGGGGACAGTCTGGATAGAGAGAGGGGACAGTGTGGTTAGAGAGAGGGGACAGTGTGGATAGAGAGAGGGGACAGTATGGATATAGAGAGGGTACAGTGTTTATAGAGAGAGGGGACAGTATGGATAGAGAGAGGGGACAGTATGGATAGAGAGAGTGGACAGTATGGATAGAGAGCGGGGACAGTATGGATAGAGAGCGGGGACTGTATGGATAGAGAGAGGGGACAGTGTGGATAGAGAGAGGGGACAGTGTGGATAGAGAGAGGGGACAGTGTGGATGGAGAGAGGGGACAGTTTGGATAGAGAGAGGGTACAATGTGGATAGAGAGAGGGGACAGTGTGGATAGAGAGAGGGGACAGTGTGGATAGAGAGAGGGGACAGTGTGGATAGAGAGAGGGGACAGTGTGGATGGAGAGAGGGGACAGTATGGATAGAGAGAGGGGACAATGTGGATCTAGAGAGGGGACAGTGTGGATAGAGAGAGGAGACAGTGTGGATAGAGAGAGGGGACAGGATGGATAGAGAGAGGCGACAGTATGGATCGAGAGAGGGTACATTATGGATCGAGGGAGGGGACTGTATGTATCGAGAGAGGGGACAGTATGGATAGAGAGAGTGGACAGTATGGATAGAGAGAGGGGACAGTATGGATAGAGAGAGGGGACAGTGTGGATAGAGAGAGAGGACAGTTTGGATAGAGAGAGGGGACAGTGTGGATAGAGAGAGGGGACAGTGTGGATAGAGGGAGGGGACAGTGTGGATAGAGAGAGGGGACAGTGTGGATAGAGAGAGGGGACAGTGTGGATAGAGAGAGGGGACAGTGTGGATAGAGAGAGGGGACAGTGTGGATCGAGAGAGGGTACATTATGGTTCGAGGGAGGGGACTGTATGTATCGAGAGAGGGGACAGTATGGATAGAGAGAGTGGACAGTATGGATAGAGAGAGGGGACAGTATGGATAGAGAGAGGGGACAGTGTGGATAGAGAGAGAGGACAGTTTGGATAGAGAGAGGGGACAGTGTGGATAGAGAGAGGGGACAGTGTGGATAGAGGGAGGGGACAGTGTGGATAGAGAGAGGGGACAGTGTGGATAGAGAGAGGGGACAGTGTGAATAGAGAGAGGGGACAGTGTGGATAGAGAGAGGGGACAGTGTGGATAGAGAGAGGGGACAGTATGGATAGAGAGAGGGGACAGTATGGATAGAGAGAGGGGACAGTGTGGATAGAGATAGAGGACAGTTTGGATAGAGAGAGGGAACAGTGTGGATAGAGAGAGGGGACAGTATGGATAGAGAGAGGGGACAGTATGGATAGAGAGAGGGGACAGTATGGATAGAGAGAGGGGACAGTGTGGATAGAGATAGAGGACAGTTTGGATAGAGAGAGGGGACAGTGTGGATAGAGAGAGGGAACAGTATGGATAGAGAGAGGTGACAGTGTGGATAGAGAGAGCGGACAGTGTGGATAGAGAGAGGGGACAGTGTGGATAGAGAGTGGGGACAGTATGGATCGAGAGAGGGGACATTATTGATCGAGAGAGGGGACTGTATGGATCGAGAGAGGGGACAGTCTGGATAGAGAGAGGGGACAGTGTGGTTAGAGAGAGGGGACAGTGTGGATAGAGAGAGGGGACAGTATGGATATAGAGAGGGTACAGTGTTTATAGAGAGAGGGGACAGTATGGATAGAGAGAGGGGACAGTATGGATAGAGAGAGTGGACAGTATGGATAGAGAGCGGGGACAGTATGGATAGAGAGCGGGGACTGTATGGATAGAGAGAGGGGACAGTGTGGATAGAGAGAGGGGACAGTGTGGATAGAGAGAGGGGACAGTGTGGATGGAGAGAGGGGACAGTTTGGATAGAGAGAGGGTACAATGTGGATAGAGAGAGGGGACAGTGTGGATAGAGAGAGGGGACAGTGTGGATAGAGAGAGGGGACAGTGTGGATAGAGAGAGGGGACAGTGTGGATGGAGAGAGGGGACAGTTTGGATAGAGAGAGGGTACAATGTGGATAGAGAGAGGGGACAGTGTGGATAGAGAGAGGGGACAGTATGGATCGAGAGAGGGGACATTATGGATCGAGAGAGGGGACTGTATGGATCGAGAGAGGGGACAGTATGGATAGAGAGAGGGGACAGTATGGATCGAGAGAGTGGACAGTGTGGATAGAGAGAGGGGACAGTGTGGATAGAGAGAGGGGACAGTGTGGATAGAGAGAGGGGACAGTATGGATAGAGAGAGGGGACAGTATGGATAGAGAGAGGGGACAGTATGGATCGAGAGAGGGGACATTATGTATCGAGAGAGGGGACTGTATGTAGCGAGAGAGGGGACAGTATGGATAGAGAGAGGGGACAATATGGATAGAGAGAGGGGACAGTATGGATAGAGAGAAGGGACAGTGTGGATAGAGAGAGGGGACAGTATGGATCGAGAGAGGGGACTTTATGGATCGAGAGAGGGGACTGTATGTATCGAGAGAGGGGACAGTATGGATAGAGAGAGGGGACATTATGGATAGAGAGAGGGGACAGTGTGGATAGAGAGAGGGGACAGTGTGGATAGAGAGAGAGGACAGTGTGGAAAGAGAGAGGGGACAGTGTGGATAGAGAGAGGGGACAGTGTGGATAGAGAGAGGGGACAGTGTGGATAGAGAGAGGGGACAGTGTGGATAGAGAGAGGGGACAGTGTGGATAGAGATAGAGGACAGTTTGGATAGAGAGAGGGGACAGTGTGAATAGAGAGAGGGGACAGTGTGAATAGAGAGAGGGGACAGTGTGGATAGAGAGAGGGGACAGTATGGATAGAGAGAGGGGACAGTGTGGATAGAGAGAGGGGACAGTGTGGATAGCGAGAGGGGACAGTATGGATAGAGAGAGGGGACGGTGTGGATAGAGAGAGGGGTCAGTATGGATAGAGAGAGGGGACAGTATGGATAGAGAGAGGTGACAGTATGGATAGAGAGAGGGGACAGTATGGATAGAGAGAGGGGACAGTGTGGATAGAGAGAGGGGACAGTGAGGATAGAGAGAGGGGACAGTGTGGATAGAGAGAGGGGACTGTATGGATAGAGAGAGGGGACAGTGTGGATAGAGAGAGGGGACAGTGTGGATGGAGCGAGGGGACAGTTTGGATAGACAGAGGGTACAATGTGGATAGAGAGAGGGGACAGTGTGGATAGAGAGAGGGGACAGTGTGGATAGAGAGAGGGGACAGTGTGGATAGAGAGAGGGGACAGTGTGGATGGAGAGAGGGGACAGTTTGGATAGAGAGAGGGTACAATGTGGATAGAGAGAGGGGACAGTGTGGATAGAGAGAGGGGACAGTGTGGATAGAGAGAGGGGACAGTGTGGATAGAGAGAGGGGACAGTATGGATCGAGAGAGGGGACATTATGGATCGAGAGAGGGGACTCTATGGATCGAGAGAGGGGACAGTATGGATAGAGAGAGGGGACAGTATGGATCGAGAGAGTGGACAGTGTGGATAGAGAGAGGGGACAGTATGGATAGAGAGAGGGGAAAGTATGGATAGAGAGAGGGGACAGTATGGATCGTGAGAGGGGACATTATGGATCGAGAGAGGGGACTGTATGTAGCGAGAGAGGGGACAGTATGGATAGAGAGAGGGGACAGTATGGATAGAGAGAGGGGACAGTATGGATAGAGAGAGGGGACAGTATGGATAGAGAGAGGGACAGTGTGGATAGAGAGAGGGGACAGTATGGATCGAGAGAGGGGACATTATGGATCGAGAGAGGGGACTGTATGGATCGAGAGAGGGGACAGTCTGGATAGAGAGAGGGGACAGTGTGGTTAGAGAGAGGGGACAGTGTGGATAGAGAGAGGGGACAGTATGGATAGAGAGAGGGTACAGTGTTTATAGAGAGAGGGGACAGTATGGATAGAGAGAGGGGACAGTATGGATAGAGAGAGTGGACAGTATGGATAGAGAGCGGGGACAGTATGGATAGAGAGCGGGGACTGTATGGATAGAGAGAGGGGACAGTGTGGATAGAGAGAGGGGACAGTGTGGATAGAGAGAGGGGACAGTGTGGATGGAGAGAGGGGACAGTTTGGATAGAGAGAGGGTACAATGTGGATAGAGAGAGGGTACAATGTGGATAGAGAGAGGGGACAGTGTGGATAGAGAGAGGGGACAGTGTGGATAGAGAGAGGGGACAGTGTGGATAGAGAGAGGGGACAGTGTGGATGGAGAGAGGGGACAGTTTGGATAGAGAGAGGGTACAATGTGGATAGAGAGAGGGGACAGTGTGGATAGAGAGAGGGGACAGTATGGATCGAGAGAGGGGACATTATGGATCGAGAGAGGGGACTGTATGGATCGAGAGAGGGGACAGTATGGATAGAGAGAGGGGACAGTATGGATCGAGAGAGTGGACAGTGTGGATAGAGAGAGGGGACAGTGTGGATAGAGAGAGGGGACAGTGTGGATAGAGAGAGGGGACAGTATGGATAGAGAGAGGGGACAGTATGGATAGAGAGAGGGGACAGTATGGATCGAGAGAGGGGACATTATGTATCGAGAGAGGGGACTGTATGTAGCGAGAGAGGGGACAGTATGGATAGAGAGAGGGGACAGTATGGATAGAGAGAGGGGACAGTATGGATAGAGAGAAGGGACAGTGTGGATAGAGAGAGGGGACAGTATGGATCGAGAGAGGGGACTTTATGGATCGAGAGAGGGGACTGTATGTATCGAGAGAGGGGACAGTATGGATAGAGAGAGGGGACATTATGGATAGAGAGAGGGGACAGTGTGGATAGAGAGAGGGGACAGTGTGGATAGAGAGAGAGGACAGTGTGGAAAGAGAGAGGGGACAGTGTGGATAGAGAGAGGGGACAGTGTGGATAGAGAGAGGGGACAGTGTGGATAGAGAGAGGGGACAGTGTGGATAGAGAGAGGGGACAGTGTGGATAGAGATAGAGGACAGTTTGGATAGAGAGAGGGGACAGTGTGAATAGAGAGAGGGGACAGTGTGAATAGAGAGAGGGGACAGTGTGGATAGAGAGAGGGGACAGTATGGATAGAGAGAGGGGACAGTGTGGATAGAGAGAGGGGACAGTGTGGATAGCGAGAGGGGACAGTATGGATAGAGAGAGGGGACGGTGTGGATAGAGAGAGGGGTCAGTATGGATAGAGAGAGGGGACAGTATGGATAGAGAGAGGTGACAGTATGGATAGAGAGAGGGGACAGTATGGATAGAGAGAGGGGACAGTGTGGATAGAGAGAGGGGACAGTGAGGATAGAGAGAGGGGACAGTGTGGATAGAGAGAGGGGACTGTATGGATAGAGAGAGGGGACAGTGTGGATAGAGAGAGGGGACAATGTGGATGGAGCGAGGGGACAGTTTGGATAGACAGAGGGTACAATGTGGATAGAGAGAGGGGACAGTGTGGATAGAGAGAGGGGACAGTGTGGATAGAGAGAGGGGACAGTGTGGATAGAGAGAGGGGACAGTGTGGATGGAGAGAGGGGACAGTTTGGATAGAGAGAGGGTACAATGTGGATAGAGAGAGGGGACAGTGTGGATAGAGAGAGGGGACAGTGTGGATAGAGTGAGGGGACAGTGTGGATAGAGAGAGGGGACAGTATGGATCGAGAGAGGGGACATTATGGATCGAGAGAGGGGACTCTATGGATCGAGAGAGGGGACAGTATGGATAGAGAGAGGGGACAGTATGGATCGAGAGAGTGGACAGTGTGGATAGAGAGAGGGGACAGTATGGATAGAGAGAGGGGACAGTATGGATAGAGAGAGGGGACAGTATGGATCGTGAGAGGGGACATTATGGATCGAGAGAGGGGACTGTATGTAGCGAGAGAGGGGACAGTATGGATAGAGAGAGGGGACAGTATGGATAGAGAGAGGGGACAGTATGGATAGAGAGAGGGACAGTGTGGATAGAGAGAGGGGACAGTATAGATCGAGAGAGGGGACATTATGGATCGAGAGAGGGGACTCTATGGATCGAGAGAAGGGACAGTATTTTGGTAGAGAGAGGGGACAGTATGGATCGAGAGAGTGGACAGTGTGGATAGAGAGAGGGGACAGTGTGGATAGAGAGAGGGGACAGTGTGGATAGAGAGAGGGGACAGTGTGGATAGAGAGAGGGGACAGTGTGTATAGAGATAGAGGACAGTTTGGATAGAGAGAGGGGACAATGTGAATAGAGAGAGGGGACAGTGTGAATAGAGAGAGGGGACAGTGTGGATAGAGAGAGGGGACAGTGTGGATAGAGAGAGGGGACAGTGTGGATAGAGAGAGGGGACAGTGTGGATAGCGAGAGGGGACAGTATGGATAGAGAGAGGGGACGGTGTGGATAGAGAGAGGGGTCAGTATGGATAGAGAGAGGGGACAGTATGGATAGAGAGAGGGGACAGTGTGGATAGAGAGAGGGGACAGTGTGGATAGAGAGAGGGGACTGTATGGATAGAGAGAGGGGACAGTGTGGATAGAGAGAGGGGACAGTGTGGATGGAGAGAGGGGACAGTTTGGATAGAGAGAGGGGACAGCGTGGATAGAGAGAGGGGACAGTGTGGATAGTGAGAGGGGACAGTATGGATAGAGAGAGGCGACAGTATGGAGAGAGAGAGGGGACAGTATGGATCGAGAGAGGGGACATTATGGATCGAGAGAGGGGACTGTATGTATCGAGAGAGGGGACAGTATGGATAGAGAGAGTGGACAGTATGGATAGAGAGAGGGGACAGTATGCATAGAGAGAGGGGACAGTGTGGATAGAGAGAGAGTACAGTTTGGATAGAGAGAGGGGACAGTGTGGATAGAGAGAGAGGACAGTTTGGATAGAGAGAGGGGACAGTGTGGATAGAGAGCGGGGACAGTGTGGATAGAGAGAGGGGACAGTGTGGATAGAGAGAGGGGACAGTGTGGATAGAGAGAGGGGACAGTGTGGATAGATAGAGGGGACAGTGAGGATAGAGAGAGGGGACAGTGTGGATAGAGAGAGGGGACAGTATGGATCGAGAGAGGGTACATTATGGATCGAGGGAGGGGACTGTATGTATCGAGAGAGGGGACAGTATGGATAGAGAGAGTGGACAGTATGGATAGAGAGAGGGGACAGTATGGATAGAGAGAGGGGACAGTGTGGATAGAGAGAGAGGACAGTTTGGATAGAGAGAGGGGACAGTGTGGATAGAGAGAGGGGACAGTGTGGATAGAGGGAGGGGACAGTGTGGATAGAGAGAGGGGACAGTGTGGATAGAGAGAGGGGACAGTGTGGATAGAGAGAGGGGACAGTGTGGATAGAGAGAGGGGACAGTGTGGATAGAGAGAGGGGACAGTGTGGATAGAGAGAGGGGACAGTATGGATAGAGAGAGGGGACAGTATGGATAGAGAGAGGGGACAGTGTGTATAGAGATAGAGGACAGTTTGGATAGAGAGAGGGAACAGTGTGGATAGAGAGAGGGGACAGTATGGATAGAGAGAGGGGACAGTATGGATAGAGAGAGGGGACAGTATGGATAGAGAGAGGGGACAGTGTGGATAGAGATAGAGGACAGTTTGGATAGAGAGAGGGGACAGTGTGGATAGAGAGAGGGAACAGTATGGATAGAGAGAGGTGACAGTGTGGATAGAGAGAGGGGACAGTGTGGATAGAGAGAGGGGACAATGTGGATAGAGAGAGGGGACTGTATGGATCGAGAGAGGGGACATTATTGATCGAGAGAGGGGACTGTATGGATCGAGAGAGGGGACAGTCTGGATAGAGAGAGGGGACCGTGTGGTTAGAGAGAGGGGACAGTGTGGATAGAGAGAGGGGACAGTATGGATAGAGAGAGGGTACAGTGTTTATAGAGAGAGGGGACAGTATGGATAGAGAGAGGGGACAGTATGGATAGAGAGAGTGGACAGTATGGATAGAGAGCGGGGACAGTATGGATAGAGAGCGGGGACTGTATGGATAGAGAGAGGGGACAGTGTGGATAGAGAGAGGGGACAGTGTGGATAGAGAGAGGGGACAGTGTGGATGGAGAGAGGGGACAGTTTGGATAGAGAGAGGGTACAATGTGGATAGAGAGAGGGGACAGTGTGGATAGAGAGAGGGGACAGTGTGGATAGAGAGAGGGGACAGTGTGGATAGAGAGAGGGGAGAGTGTGGATGGAGAGAGGGGACAGTTTGGATAGAGAGAGGGTACAATGTGGATAGAGAGAGGGGACAGTGTGGATAGAGAGAGGGGACAGTATGGATCGAGAGAGGGGACATTATGGATCGAGAGAGGGGACTGTATGGATCGAGAGAGGGGACAGTATGGATAGAGAGAGGGGACAGTATGGATCGAGAGATTGGACAGTGTGGATAGAGAGAGGGGACAGTGTGGATAGAGAGAGGGGACAGTGTGGATAGAGAGAGGGGACAGTATGGATAGAGAGAGGGGACAGTATGGATAGAGAGAGGGGACAGTATGGATCGAGAGAGGGGACATTATGTATCGAGAGAGGGGACTGTATGTAGCGAGAGAGGGGACAGTATGGATAGAGAGAGGGGACAGTATGGATAGAGAGAGGGGACAGTATGGATAGAGAGAAGGGACAGTGTGGATAGAGAGAGGGGACAGTATGGATCGAGAGAGGGGACTTTATGGATCGAGAGAGGGGACTGTATGTATTGAGAGAGGGGACAGTATGGATAGAGAGAGGGGACATTATGGATAGAGAGAGGGGACAT
Source organism: Pristiophorus japonicus (assembly GCF_044704955.1). Classification (NCBI taxonomy): domain Eukaryota; kingdom Metazoa; phylum Chordata; class Chondrichthyes; family Pristiophoridae; genus Pristiophorus; species Pristiophorus japonicus. The sequence goes on along the minus strand of NW_027254683.1, from coordinate 19,060 downwards.
TGTGGATAGAGAGAGGGGACAGTGTGGATAGAGAGAGAGGACAGTGTGGAAAGAGAGAGGGGACAGTGTGGATAGAGAGAGGGGACAGTGTGGATAGAGAGAGGGGACAGTGTGGATAGAGAGAGGGGACAGTGTGGATAGAGAGAGGGGACAGTGTGGATAGAGATAGAGGACAGTTTGGATAGAGAGAGGGGACAGTGTGAATAGAGAGAGGGGACAGTGTGAATAGAGAGAGGGGACAGTGTGGATAGAGAGAGGGGACAGTATGGATAGAGAGAGGGGACAGTGTGGATAGAGAGAGGGGACAGTGTGGATAGCGAGAGGGGACAGTATGGATAGAGAGAGGGGACGGTGTGGATAGAGAGAGGGGTCAGTATGGATAGAGAGAGGGGACAGTATGGATAGAGAGAGGTGACAGTATGGATAGAGAGAGGGGACAGTATGGATAGAGAGAGGGGACAGTGTGGATAGAGAGAGGGGACAGTGAGGATAGAGAGAGGGGACAGTGTGGATAGAGAGAGGGGACTGTATGGATAGAGAGAGGGGACAGTTTGGATAGAGAGAGGGTACAATGTGGATAGAGAGAGGGGACAGTGTGGATAGAGAGAGGGGACAGTGTGGATAGAGAGAGGGGACAGTGTGGATAGAGAGAGGGGACAGTATGGATCGAGAGAGGGGACATTATGGATCGAGAGAGAGGACTCTATGGATCGAGAGAGGGGACAGTATGGATAGAGAGAGGGGACAGTATGGATCGAGAGAGTGGACAGTGTGGATAGAGAGAGGGGACAGTGTGGATAGAGAGAGGGGACAGTGTGGATAGAGAGAGGGGACAGTGTGGATAGAGAGAGGGGACAGTGTGGATAGAGATAGAGGACAGTTTGGTTAGAGAGAGGGGACAGTGTGAATAGAGAGAGGGGACAGTGTGAATAGAGAGAGGGGACAGTGTGGATAGAGAGAGGGGACAGTGTGGATAGAGAGAGGGGACAGTGTGGATAGAGAGAGGGGACAGTGTGGATAGCGAGAGGGGACAGTATGGATAGAGAGAGGGGACGGTGTGGATAGAGAGAGGGGTCAGTATGGATAGAGAGAGGGGACAGTATGGATAGAGAGAGGGGACAGTATGGATAGAGTGAGGGGACAGTATGGATAGAGAGAGGGGACAGTGTGGATAGAGAGAGGGGACAGTGTGGATAGAGAGAGGGGACAGTGTGGATAGAGAGAGGGGACTGTATGGATAGAGAGAGGGGACAGTGTGGATAGAGAGAGGGGACAGTGTGGATGGAGAGAGGGGACAGTTTGGATAGAGAGAGGGGACAGCGTGGATAGAGAGAGGGGACAGTGTGGATAGAGAGAGGGGACAGTGTGGATAGAGAGAGGGGACAGTATGGATAGAGAGAGGGGACAGTATGGAGAGAGAGAGGGGACAGTATGGATCGAGAGAGGGGACATTATGGATCGAGAGAGGGGACTGTATGTATCGAGAGAGGGGACAGTATGGATAGAGAGAGTGGACAGTATGGATAGAGAGAGGGGACAGTATGCATAGAGAGAGGGGACAGTGTGGATAGAGAGAGAGTACAGTTTGGATAGAGAGAGGGGACAGTGTGGATAGAGAGAGAGGACAGTTTGGATAGAGAGAGGGGACAGTGTGGATAGAGAGCGGGGACAGTGTGGATAGAGAGAGGGGACAGTGTGGATAGAGAGAGGGGACAGTGTGGATAGAGAGAGGGGACAGTGTGGATAGAGAGAGGGGACAGTGAGGATAGAGAGAGGGGACAGTTTGGATAGAGAGAGGGGACAGTATGGATAGAGAGAGGGGACAGTATGGATCGAGAGAGTGGACAGTGTGGATAGAGAGAGGGGACAGTGTGGATAGAGAGAGGGGACAGTGTGGATAGAGAGAGGGGACAGTGTGGATAGAGAGAGGGGACAGTGTGGATAGAGATAGAGGACAGTTTGGTTAGAGAGAGGGGACAGTGTGAATAGAGAGAGGGGACAGTGTGAATAGAGAGAGGGGACAGTGTGGATAGAGAGAGGGGACAGTGTGGATAGAGAGAGGGGACAGTGTGGATAGAGAGAGGGGACAGTGTGGATAGCGAGAGGGGACAGTATGGATAGAGAGAGGGGACGGTGTGGATAGAGAGAGGGGTCAGTATGGATAGAGAGAGGGGACAGTATGGATAGAGAGAGGGGACAGAATGGATAGAGTGAGGGGACAGTATGGATAGAGAGAGGGGACAGTGTGGATAGAGAGAGGGGACAGTGTGGATAGAGAGAGGGGACAGTGTGGATAGAGAGAGGGGACTGTATGGATAGAGAGAGGGGACAGTGTGGATAGAGAGAGGGGACAGTGTGGATGGAGAGAGGGGATAGTTTGGATAGAGAGAGGGAACAGCGTGGATAGAGAGAGGGGACAGTGTGGATAGAGAGAGGGGACAGTGTGGATAGAGAGAGGGGACAGTATGGATAGAGAGAGGGGACAGTATGGAGAGAGAGAGGGGACAGTATGGATCGAGAGAGGGGACATTATGGATCGAGAGAGGGGACTGTATGTATCGAGAGAGGGGACAGTATGGATAGAGAGAGTGGACAGTATGGATAGAGAGAGGGGACAGTATGCATAGAGAGAGGGGACAGTGTGGATAGAGAGAGAGTACAGTTTGGATAGAGAGAGGGGACAGTGTGGATAGAGAGAGAGGACAGTTTGGATAGAGAGCGGGGACAGTGTGGATAGAGAGCGGGGACAGTGTGGATAGAGAGAGGGGACAGTGTGGATAGAGAGAGGGGACAGTGTGGATAGAGAGAGGGGACAGTGTGGATAGAGAGAGGGGACAGTGAGGATAGAGAGAGGGGACAGTTTGGATAGAGAGAGGGGACAGTGTGGATAGAGAGAGTGGGCAGTGTGGATAGAGAGAGGGGACAGTGTGGATAGAGAGAGGGGACAGTGTGTATAGAGAGAGGGGACAGTGTGGATAGAGAGAGGGGACTGTATGGATAGAGAGAGAGGACAGTATGGATAGAGAGAGGGGACTGTGTGGATCGAGAGAGGGGACAGTGTGGATAGAGAGAGGGGACAGTATGGATAGAGAGAGGGGACAGTGTGGATAGAGAGAGGGGACAGTGTGGATAGAGAGAGGGGACAGTGTGGATCGAGAGAGGGGGCAGTGTGGATCGAGAGAGGGGACAGTGTGGATAGAGAGAGGGGACAGTGTGGATAGAGTGAGGGGACAGTATGGATCGAGAGAGGGGACAGTGTGGATAGAGAGAGGGGACAGTTTGGATAGAGAGAGGGGACAGTGAGGATAGAGAGAGGGGACAGTTTGGATAGAGAGAGGGGACAGTGTGGATAGAGAGAGTGGGCAGTGTGGATAGAGAGAGGGGACAGTGTGGATAGAGAGAGGGGACAGTGTGTATAGAGAGAGGGGACAGTGTGGATAGAGAGAGGGGACTGTATGGATAGAGAGAGAGGACAGTATGGATAGAGAGAGGGGACTGTGTGGATCGAGAGAGGGGACAGTGTGGATAGAGAGAGGGGACAGTATGGATAGAGAGAGGGGACAGTGTGGATAGAGAGAGGGGACAGTGTGGATAGAGAGAGGGGACAGTGTGGATCGAGAGAGGGGGCAGTGTGGATCGAGAGAGGGGACAGTGTGGATAGAGAGAGGGGACAGTGTGGATAGAGAGAGGGGACAGTATGGATCGAGAGAGGGGACAGTGTGGATACAGAGAAGGGACAGTTTGGATAGAGAGAGGGGACAGTGTGGATAGAGAGATAGGACAGTTTGGATAGAGAGAGTGGACACTGTGGATAGAGAGAGGGGACAGTGTGGATAGAGAGAGGGGACAGTGTGGATAGAGAGAGGGGACAGTGTGGATAGAGAGAGGGGACAGTGAGGATAGAGAGAGGGGACAGTTTGGATAGAGAGAGGGGACAGTGTGGATAGAGAGAGTGGACAGTGTGGATAGAGAGAGGGGACAGTGTGGATAGAGTGAGGGGACAGTGTGTATAGAGAGAGGGGACAGTGTGGATAGAGAGAGGGGACTGTATGGATAGAGAGAGAGGACAGTATGGATAGAGAGAGGGGACTGTGTGGATCGAGAGAGGGGACAGTGTGGATAGAGAGAGGGGACAGTATGGATAGAGAGAGGGGACAGTGTGGATAGAGAGAGGGGACAGTGTGGATAGAGAGAGCGGACAGTGTGGATCGAGAGAGGGGGCAGTGTGGATCGAGAGAGGGGACAGTGTGGATAGAGAGAGGGGACAGTGTGGATAGAGAGAGGGGACAGTATGGATCGAGAGAGGGGACAGTGTGGATAGAGAGAGGGGACAGTGTGGATAGAGAGAGGGGACAGTGTGGATACAGAGAGGGGACAGTGTGGATAGAGAGAGGGAAGAGTGTGGATAGAGAGAGGGGACAGTATGGATAGAGAGAGGGGACAGTGTTTATAGAGAGAGGGGACAGTGTGGATAGAGAGAGGGGACAGTGTGGATAGAGAGAGGGGACAGTATGGATCGAGAGAGTGGACAGTGTGGATAGAGAGAGGGGACAGTATGGATAGAGAGAGGGGACAGTATGGATAGAGAGAGGGGACAGTATGGATCGAGAGAGGGGACATTATGGATCGAGAGAGGGGACTGTATGTAGCGAGAGAGGGGACAGTATGGATAGAGAGAGGGGACAGTATGGATAGAGAGAGGGGACAGTATGGATAGAGAGAGGGACAGTGTGCATAGAGAGAGGGGACAGTATGGATCGAGAGAGGGGACTTTATGGATCGAGAGAGGGGACTGTATGTATCGAGAGAGGGGACAGTATGGATAGAGAGAGGGGACATTATGGATAGAGAGAGGGGACAATATGGATAGAGAGAGGGGACAGTGTGGATAGAGAGAGAGGACAGTGTGGATAGAGAGAGTGGACAGTGTGGATAGAGAGAGGGGACAGTGTGGATAGAGAGAGGGGACAGTGTGGATAGAGAGAGGGGACAGTGTGGATAGAGAGAGGGGACAGTGTGGATAGAGATAGAGGACAGTTTGGATAGAGAGAGGGGACAGTGTGAATAGAGAGAGGGGACAGTGTGAATAGAGAGAGGGGACAGTGTGGATAGAGAGAGGGGACTGTGGATAGAGAGAGGGGACAGTGTGGATAGAGAGAGGGGACAGTGTGGATAGCGAGAGGGGACAGTATGGATAGAGAGAGGGGACGGTGTGGATAGAGAGAGGGGTCAGTATGGATAGAGAGAGGGGACAGTATGGATAGAGAGAGGGGACAGTATGGATAGAGTGAGGGGACAGTATGGATAGAGAGAGGGGACAGTGTGGATAGAGAGAGGGGACAGTGTGGATAGAGAGAGGGGACAGTGTGGATAGAGAGAGGGGACTGTATGGATAGAGAGAGGGGACAGTGTGGATAGAGAGAGGGGACAGTGTGGATGGAGAGAGGGGACAGTTTGGATAGAGAGAGGGGACAGCGTGGATAGAGAGAGGGGACAGTGTGGATAGAGAGAGGGGACAGTGTGGATAGAGAGAGGGGACAGTGTGGATAGAGAGAGGGGACAGTATGGATAGAGAGAGGGGACAGTATGGATCGAGAGAGGGGACATTATGAATCGAGAAAGGGGACTGTATGGATCGAGAGAGGGGACAGTGAGGATAGAGAGAGGGGACAGTTTGGATAGAGAGAGGGGACAGTGTGGATAGAGAGAGTGGGCAGTGTGGATAGAGAGAGGGGACAGTGTGGATAGAGAGAGGGGACAGTGTGTATAGAGAGAGGGGACAGTGTGGATAGAGAGAGGGGACTGTATGGATAGAGAGAGAGGACAGTATGGATAGAGAGAGGGGACTGTGTGGATCGAGAGAGGGGACAGTGTGGATAGAGAGAGGGGACAGTATGGATAGAGAGAGGGGACAGTGTGGATAGAGAGAGGGGACAGTATGGATAGAGAGAGGGGACAGTGTGGATCGAGAGAGGGGGCAGTGTGGATCGAGAGAGGGGACAGTGTGGATAGAGAGAGGGGACAGTGTGGATAGAGAGAGGGGACAGTATGGATCGAGAGAGGGGACAGTGTGGATAGAGAGAAGGGACAGTTTGGATAGAGAGAGGGGACAGTGTGGATAGAGAGATAGGACAGTTTGGATAGAGAGAGTGGACAGTGTGGATAGAGAGAGGGGACAGTGTGGATAGAGAGAGGGGACAGTGTGGATAGAGAGAGGGGACAGTGTGGATAGAGAGTGGGGACAGTGAGGATAGAGAGAGGGGACAGTTTGGATAGAGAGAGGGGACAGTGTGGATAGAGAGAGTGGACAGTGTGGATAGAGAGAGGGGACAGTGTGGATAGAGTGAGGGGACAGTGTGTATAGAGAGAGGGGACAGTGTGGATAGAGAGAGGGGACTGTATGGATAGAGAGAGAGGACAGTATGGATAGAGAGAGGGGACTGTGTGGATCGAGAGAGGGGACAGTGTGGATAGAGAGAGGGGACAGTATGGATAGAGAGAGGGGACAGTGTGGATAGAGAGAGGGGACAGTGTGGATAGAGAGAGCGGACAGTGTGGATCGAGAGAGGGGGCAGTGTGGATCGAGAGAGGGGACAGTGTGGATAGAGAGAGGGGACAGTGTGGATAGAGAGAGGGGACAGTATGGATCGAGAGAGGGGACAGTGTGGATAGAGAGAGGGGACAGTGTGGATAGAGAGAGGGGACAGTGTGGATACAGAGAGGGGACAGTGTGGATAGAGAGAGGGAAGAGTGTGGATAGAGAGAGGGGACAGTATGGATAGAGAGAGGGGACAGTGTTTATAGAGAGAGGGGACAGTGTGGATAGAGAGAGGGGACAGTGTGGATAGAGAGAGGGGACAGTGTGGATAGAGAGAGGGGACAGTATGGATCGAGAGAGTGGACAGTGTGGATAGAGAGAGGGGACAGTATGGATAGAGAGAGGGGACAGTATGGATAGAGAGAGGGGACAGTATGGATCGAGAGAGGGGACATTATGGATCGAGAGAGGGGACTGTATGTAGCGAGAGAGGGGACAGTATGGATAGAGAGAGGGGACAGTATGGATAGAGAGAGGGGACAGTATGGATAGAGAGAGGGACAGTGTGCATAGAGAGAGGGGACAGTATGGATCGAGAGAGGGGACTTTATGGATCGAGAGAGGGGACTGTATGTATCGAGAGAGGGGACAGTATGGATAGAGAGAGGGGACATTATGGATAGAGAGAGGGGACAATATGGATAGAGAGAGGGGACAGTGTGGATAGAGAGAGAGGACAGTGTGGATAGAGAGAGTGGACAGTGTGGATAGAGAGAGGGGACAGTGTGGATAGAGAGAGGGGACAGTGTGGATAGAGAGAGGGGACAGTGTGGATAGAGAGAGGGGACAGTGTGGATAGAGATAGAGGACAGTTTGGATAGAGAGAGGGGACAGTGTGAATAGAGAGAGGGGACAGTGTGAATAGAGAGAGGGGACAGTGTGGATAGAGAGAGGGGACAGTGTGGATAGAGAGAGGGGACAGTGTGGATAGAGAGAGGGGACAGTGTGGATAGCGAGAGGGGACAGTATGGATAGAGAGAGGGGACGGTGTGGATAGAGAGAGGGGTCAGTATGGATAGAGAGAGGGGACAGTATGGATAGAGAGAGGGGACAGTATGGATAGAGTGAGGGGACAGTATGGATAGAGAGAGGGGACAGTGTGGATAGAGAGAGGGGACAGTGTGGATAGAGAGAGGGGACAGTGTGGATAGAGAGAGGGGACTGTATGGATAGAGAGAGGGGACAGTGTGGATAGAGAGAGGGGACAGTGTGGATGGAGAGAGGGGACAGTTTGGATAGAGAGAGGGGACAGCGTGGATAGAGAGAGGGGACAGTGTGGATAGAGAGAGGGGACAGTGTGGATAGAGAGAGGGGACAGTGTGGATAGAGAGAGGGGACAGTATGGATAGAGAGAGGGGACAGTATGGATCGAGAGAGGGGACATTATGGATCGAGAAAGGGGACTGTATGGATCGAGAGAGGGGACAGTATGGATAGAGAGAGGGGACAGTATGGATCGAGAGAGTGGACAGTGTGGATAGAGAGAGGGGACAGTGTGGATAGAGAGAGGGGACAGTATGGATAGAGAGAGGGGACAGTATGGACAGAGAGAGGGGACAGTATGGATCGAGAGAGGGGACATTATGGATCGAGAGAGGGGACTGTATGTATCGAGAGAGGGGACAGTATGGATAGAGAGAGTGGACAGTATGGATAGAGAGAGGGGACAGTATGCATAGAGAGAGGGGACAGTGTGGATAGAGAGAGAGTACAGTTTGGATAGAGAGAGTGGACAGTGTGGATAGAGAGAGAGGACAGTTTGGATAGAGAGAGGGGACAGTGTGGATAGAGAGCGGGGACAGTGTGGATAGAGAGAGGGGACAGTGTGGATAGAGAGAGGGGACAGTGTGGATAGAGAGAGGGGACAGTGTGGATAGAGAGAGGGGACAGTGAGGATAGAGAGAGGGGACAGTTTGGATAGAGAGAGGGGACAGTGTGGATAGAGAGAGTGGGCAGTGTGGATAGAGAGAGGGGACAGTGTGGATAGAGAGAGGGGACAGTGTGTATAGAGAGAGGGGACAGTGTGGATAGAGAGAGGGGACTGTATGGATAGAGAGAGAGGACAGTATGGATAGAGAGAGGGGACTGTGTGGATCGAGAGAGGGGACAGTGTGGATAGAGAGAGGGGACAGTATGGATAGAGAGAGGGGACAGTGTGGATAGAGAGAGGGGACAGTGTGGATAGAGAGAGGGGACAGTGTGGATCGAGAGAGGGGGCAGTGTGGATCGAGAGAGGGGACAGTGTGGATAGAGAGAGGGGACAGTGTGGATAGAGAGAGGGGACAGTATGGATCGAGAGAGGGGACAGTGTGGATAGAGAGAGGGGACAGTTTGGATAGAGAGAGGGGACAGTGTGGATAGAGAGATAGGACAGTTTGGATAGAGAGAGTGGACAGTGTGAATAGAGACAGGGGACAGTGTGGATAGAGAGAGGGGACAGTGTGGATAGAGAGAGGGGACAGTGTGGATAGAGAGAGGGGACAGTGAGGATAGAGAGAGCGGACAGTTTGGATAGAGAGAGGGGACAGTGTGGATAGAGAGAGTGGACAGTGTGGATAGAGAGAGGGGACAGTGTGGATAGAGTGAGGGGACAGTGTGCATAGAGAGAGGGGACAGTGTGGATAGAGAGAGGGGACTGTATGGATAGAGAGAGAGGACAGTATGGATAGAGAGAGGGGACTGTGTGGATCGAGAGAGGGGACAGTGTGGATAGAGAGAGGGGACAGTATGGATAGAGAGAGGGGACAGTGTGGATAGAGAGAGGGGACAGTGTGGATAGAGAGAGCGGACAGTGTGGATCGAGAGAGGGGGCAGTGTGGATCGAGAGAGGGGACAGTGTGGATAGAGAGAGGGGACAGTGTGGATAGAGAGAGGGGACAGTATGGATCGAGAGAGGGGACAGTGTGGATAGAGAGAGGGGACAGTGTGGATAGAGAGAGGGGACAGTGTGGATACAGAGAGGGGACAGTGTGGATAGAGAGAGGGAAGAGTGTGGATAGAGAGAGGGGACAGTATGGATAGAGAGAGGGGACAGTGTTTATAGAGAGAGGGGACAGTGTGGATAGAGAGAGGGGACAGTGTGTATAGAGAGAGGGGACAGTGTGGATAGAGAGAGTGGACAGTTTGGATAGAGAGAGGGGACAGTATGGATCGAGAGAGGGGACAGTATGGATAGAGAGAGTGGACAGTATGGATAGAGAGAGTGGACAGTATAGATAGAGAGAGGGGACAGTATGGATAGAGAGAGGGGACAGTATGGATCGAGAGAGGGGACAGTGTGGATCGAGAGAGTGGACAGTGTGGATAGAGAGAGGGGACAGTGTGGATAGAGAGAGGGGACAGTGTGGATAGAGAGAGGGGACAGTGTGGATAGAGAGAGGGGACAGTGTGGATAGAGAGAGGGGACAGTTTGGATAGAGAGAGGGGACAGTATGGATCGAGAGAGGGGACAGTATGGATAGAGAGAGGGGACAGGATGGATCGAGAGAGGGGACAGTATGGATAGAGAGAGTGGACAGTATGGATAGAGAGAGTGGACAGTATGGATAGAGAGAGGGGACAGTATGGATAGAGAGAGGGGACAGTATGGATCGAGAGAGGGGACAGTGTGGATAGAGAGAGGGGGCAGTGTTTATAGAGAGAGGGGACAGTGTGGAGAGAGAGAGGGGACAGTGTGGATAGAGAGAGGGGACAGTGTGGATAGAGAGAGGGGACAGTGTGGATAGAGAGAGGGGACAGTGTGGATAGAGAGAGGGGACAGTTTGGATACAGAGAGGGGACAGTATGGATCGAGAGAGGGGACAGTATGGATAGAGAGAGTGGACAGTATGGATAGAGAGAGTGGACAGTGTGGATAGAGAGAGGGGACAGTATTGATAGAGAGAGGGGACAGTATGGATCGAGAGAGGGGACAGTGTGGATCGAGAGAGTGGACAGTTTGGATAGAGAGAGTGGACAGTGTGGATAGAGAGAGGGGACAGTGTGGATAGAGAGAGGGGTCAGTATGGATAGAGAGAGGGGACAGTATGGATAGAGAGAGGGGACAGTATGTATAGAGAGAGGGGACAGTATGGATCGAGAGAGGGGACATTATGGATCGAGAGAGGGGACTGTATGTATCGAGAGAGGTGACTGTATGTATCGAGAGAGGGGACAGTATGGATAAAGAGAGGGGACAGTATGGATAGATAGAGGGGACAGTATGGATAGAGAGAGGGGACAGTGTGGATAGAGAGAGAGGACAGTTTGGATAGAGCGAGAGGACAATTTGGATAGAGAGAGGGGACAGTGTGGATGGAGAGAGGGGACAGTGTGGATAGAGATAGGGGACAGTGTGGATAGAGAGAGGGGACAGTGTGGATCGAGAGAGGGGACAGTATGGATAGAGAGAGGGGGCAGTATGGATAGAGAGAGGGGACAGTATGGATAGAGAGAGGGGACAGTGTGGATAGAGAGAGGGGACAGTTTGGATAGAGAGACGGGACAGTATGGATAGAGAGAGGGGACAGTGTGGATAGAGAGAGGGGACAGTGTGGATAGAGAGAGGGGACAGTGTGGATAGAGAGAGGGTACAGTGTGGATAGAGAGAGGTGACAGTGAGGATAGAGAGAGGGGACAGTGTGGATAGAGAGAGGGGACAGTATGGATAGAGAGAGGGGACAGTATGGATAGAGAGAGGGGACAGTGTGGATAGAGCTAGAGGACAGTTTGGATAGAGAGAGGGGACTGTATGGATAGAGAGAGGGAACAGTGTGGATAGAGAGAGGGAACAGTGTGGATAGAGAGAGGGGACAGTGTGGATAGAGAGAGGGGACAGTATGGATCGAGAGAGGGGACTGTGTGGATGGAGAGAGGGGACAGTGTGGATAGAGAGAGGGGACAGAGTGGATAGAGAGAGGGGACAGTGTGGATAGAGAGAGGGGACAGTATGGATCGAGAGAGGGGACTGTGTGGATAGAGAGAGGGGACAGTGTGGATAGAGAGAGGGGACACTGTGGATAGAGAGAGGGGACAGTGTGGATGGAGAGAGGGGACAGTGTGGATAGAGAGAGGGGACACTGTGGATAGAGAGAGGGGACATTGTGGATAGAGAGAGGGGACAGTGTGGATAGAGAGAGGGGACACTGTGGTTAGAGAGAGGGGACAGTGTGGATAGAGAGAGGGGACAGTATGGATCGAGAGAGGGGATAGTATGGATCGAGAGAGCGGACTGTATGGATAGAGAGAGGGGACTGTATGGATAGAGAGAGGGGACACTGTGGATAGAGAGAGGGGACAGTGTGGATAGAGAGATAGGACAGTGTGGACAGAGACAGGGGACAGTATGGATCGAGAGAGGGGACAGTATGGATCGAGAGAGGGGACTGTATGGATCGAGCGAGGGGACAGTATGGATCGAGAAAGTGGACAGTGTGGATAGAGAGAGAGGACAGTGTGGATAGAGAGAGGGGACAGTATGGATAGAGAGAGGGGACAGTATGGATAGAGTTAGAGGACAGTATGGATAGAGAGAGGGGACAGTGTGGATAGAAGAGGGGACAGTGTGGATAGAGAGAGGGGACAGTGTTTATAGAGAGAGGGGACAGTATGGATAGAGAGAGGGGACAGTATGGATAGAGAGAGTGGACAGTATGGATAGAGAGAGGGGACAGTATGGATAGAGAGAGGGGACAGTATGGATAGAGAGAGGGGACAGTATGGATAGAGAGAGGGGACGGTGTGGATAGAGAGAGGGGAAAGTGTGGATAGCGAGAGGGGACAGTATGGATAGAGAGAGGGGACAGTGTGGATAGAGAGAGGGGTCAGTATGGATAGAGAGAGGGGACAGTATGGATAGAGAGAGGGGACAGTATGGATAGAGAGAGGGGACAGTATGGATAGAGAGAGGGGACTGTATGTATCGAGAGAGGGGACTGTGTGGATAGAGAGAGGGGACAGTGTGGATGGAGAGAGGGGACACTGTGGATAGAGAGAGGGGACAGTGTGGATAGAGAGAGGGGACAGTGTGGATAGAGTGAGGGGACACTGTGGATAGAGAGAGGGGACAGTGTGGATAGAGAGAGGGGACAGTGTGGTTAGAGAGAGGGGACACTGTGGATAGAGAGAGGGGACAGTGTGGATAGAGAGAGGGGACAGTATGGATCGAGAGAGGGGACAGCATGGACCGAGAGAGGGACAGTGTGGATAGAGAGAGAGGACAGTGTGGATAGAGAGAGGGGACAGTATGGGTCGAGAGAGGGGACAGTATGGATCGAGAGAGGGGACTGTATGGATCGAGCGAGGGGACAGTATGGATCGAGAAAGTGGACAGTGTGGATAGAGAGAGGGGACAGTGTGGATAGAGAGAGGGGACAGTATGGACAGAAGAGGGGACATCATGGATAGAGAGAGGGGACAGGGTGTATAGAGAGAGAGGGGACAGTATGGATCGAGAGAGGGGACATTATGGATCGAGAGAGGGGACTGTATGTATCGAGAGAGGGGACAGTATGGATAGAGAGAGGGGACAGTGTGCATTGAGAGAGGGGACAGTGTGGATAGAGAGAGGGGACAGTGTGGATAGAGAGAGGGGACAGTGTGGATAGAGAGAGGGGACAGTGTGGATAGAGAGAGGGAAGAGTGTGGATAGAGAGAAGGGACAGTATGGAGAGAGAGAGGGGACAGTGTTTATAGAGAGAGGAGACAGTATGGATAGATAGAGGGGACAGTGTGGATAGAGAGAGGGGACAGTGTGGATAGAGAGAGGGGACAGTGTGGATAGAGAGAGGGGACAGTGTTGAAAGAGAGAGGGGACAGTATGGATAGAGAGAGGGGACAGTATGGATAGAGAGAGTGGACAGTATGGATAGAGAGTGGGGACAGTATGGATAGAGAGAGGGGACAGTATGGATAGAGAGAGGGGACAGTATGGATAGAGAGAGGGGACGGTGTGGTTAGAGAGAGGGGAAAGTGTGGATAGCGAGAGGGGACAGTATGGATAGAGAGAGGGGACAGTGTGGATAGAGAGAGGGGTCAGTATGGATAGAGATAGGGGACAGTATGGATAGAGAGAGGGGACAGTATGGATAGAGAGAGGGGACAGTATGGATAGAGAGAGGGGACTGTATGTATCGAGAGAGGGGATTGTGTGGATAGAGAGAGGGGACAGTGTGGATATAAAGAGGGGACACTGTGGATAGAGGGAGGGGGCAGTGTGGATAGAGAGAGGGGACAGTGTGGATAGAGAGAGGGGACACTGTGGATAGAGAGAGGGGACAGTGTGGATAGAGAGAGGGGACAGTGTGGATAGAGAGAGCGGACACTGTGGATAGAGAGAGGGGACAGTGTGGATAGAGAGAGGGGACAGTATGGATCGAGAGAGGGGACAGTATGGATCGAGAGAGGGGACAGTGTGGATAGAGAGAGAGGACAGTGTGGATAGAGAGAGGGGACAGTATGGATCGAGAGAGGGGACAGTATGGATCGAGAGAGGGGATTGTATGGATCGAGCGAGGGGACAGTATGGATCGAGAAAGTGGACAATGTGGATAGAGAGAGGGGACAGTGTGGATAGAGAGAGGGGACAGTATGGATAGAGAGAGGGGACAGCATGGATAGAGAGAGGGGACAGGGTGTATAGAGAGAGAGGGGACAGTATGGATCGAGAGAGGGGACATTATGGATCGAGAGAGGGGACTGTATGTATCGAGAGAGGGGACAGTATGGATAGAGAGAGCGGACAGTGTGGATTGAGAGAGGGGACAGTGTGGATAGAGAGAGGGGACAGTTTGGATAGAGAGAGGGGACAGTGTGGATAGATAGAGGGGACAGTGTGGATAGAGAGAGGGGACAGCGTGGATATAGAGAGGGGACAGTGTGGATAGAGAGAGGGAAGAATGTGGATAGAGAGAGGGGACAGTATGTATAGAGAGAGGGGACAGTGTTTATAGAGAGAGGAGACAGTATGGATAGATAGAGGGGACAGTGTGGATAGAGAGAGGGGACAGTATGGATAGAGAGAGGGGACAGTATGGATAGAGAGAGGGGACAGTTTTTATAGAGAGAGGGGACAGTATGGATAGAGAGAGGGGACAGTGTGGATAGAGAGAGGGGACAGTGTGGATAGAGAGAGGGGACAGTGTGGATAGAGAGAGGGGACAGTGTGGATAGAGAGAGGGGACAGTGTGGATAGAGAGAGGGGACAGTGTGGATCGAGAGAGGGGAGAGTGTGGATAGAGAGAGGGGACAGTATGGATCGAGAGAGGGGACTGTGTGGATAGAGAGAGGGGACAGTGTGGATAGAGAGAGGGGACAGTGTGGATAGAGAGAGGGGACAGTGTGGATAGAGAGAGGGGACAGTATGGATCGAGAGAGGGGACTGTGTGGATAGAGAGAGGGGACAGTGTGGATAGAGAGAGGGGACACTGTGGATAGAGAGAGGGGACAGTGTGGATAGAGAGAGGGGACAGTGTGGATAGAGAGAGGGGACACTGTGGATAGAGAGAGGGGACAGTGTGGATAGAGAGCGGGGACAGTGTGGATAGAGAGAGGGGACACTGTGGTTAGAGAGAGGGGACAGTGTGGATAGAGAGAGGGGACAGTATGGATCGAGAGAGGGGATAGTATGGATCGAGAGAGGGGACTGTATGGATAGAGAGAGGGGACTGTATGGATAGAGAGAGGGGACAGTGTGGATAGAGAGAGGGGACAGTGTGGATAGAGAGAGAGGTAAGTGTGGATAGAGAGAGGGGACAGTATGGATCGAGAGAGGGGACAGTATGGATCGAGAGAGGGGACTGTATGGATCGAGCGAGGGGACAGTATGGATCGAGAAAGTGGACAGTGTGGATAGAGAGAGAGGACAGTGTGGATAGAGAGAGGGGACAGTATGGATAGAGAGAGGGGACAGTATGGATAGAGAGAGGGGACAGGGTGTATAGAGAGAGAGGGGACAGTATGGATCGAGAGAGGGGACATTATGGATCGAGCGAGGAGACTGTATGTATAGAGAGAGGGGACAGTGTGGATAGAGAGAGGGGACAGTGTGGATAGAGAGAGGGGACAGTGTGGATAGAGAGAGGGAAGAGTGTGGATAGAGAGAGGGGACAGTATGGATAGAGAGAGGGGACAGTGTTTATAGAGAGAGGAGACAGTGTGGATAGAGAGAGGGGACAGTGTGGATAGAGAGAGGGGACAGTGTGGATAGAGAGAGGGGACAGTATGGATAGAGAGAGGGGACAGTGTTTATAGAGAGCGGGGACAGTGTGGATAGAGAGAGGGGACACTGTGGTTAGAGAGAGGGGACAGTGTGGATAGAGAGAGGGGACAGTATGGATCGAGAGAGGGGATAGTATGGATCGAGAGAGGGGACTGTATGGATAGAGAGAGGGGACTGTATGGATAGAGAGAGGGGACAGTGTGGATAGAGAGAGGGGACAGTGTGGATAGAGAGAGGGGACAGTGTGGATAGAGAGAGGGGACAGTATGGATAGAGAGAGGGGACTGTATGTATCGAGAGAGGGGACTGTGTGCATAGAGAGAGGGGGCAGTGTGGATGGAGAGAGGGGACACTGTGGATAGAGAGAGGGGACAGTGTGGATAGAGAGAGGGGACAGTGTGGATAGAGAGAGGGGACACTGTGGATAGAGAGAGGGGACAGTGTGGATAGAGAGAGGGGACAGTGTGGATAGAGAGAGGGGACAGTATGGATAGAGAGAGGGGACAGTGTGGATAGAGAGAGAGGACAGTGTGGATAGAGAGAGGGGAAAGTGTGGATAGAGAGAGGGGACAGTGTGTATAGAGAGAGGGGACAGTGTGGATAGAGAGAGGGGACAGTGTGGATAGAGATAGAGGACAGTTTGGATAGAGAGAGGGGACAGTGTGAATAGAGAGAGGGGACAGTGTGAATAGAGAGAGGGGACAGTGTGGATAGAGAGAGGGGACAGTGTGGATAGAGAGAGGGGACAGTGTGGATAGCGAGAGGGGACAGTATGGATAGAGAGAGGGGGACGGTGTGGATAGAGAGAGGGGTCAGTATGGATAGAGAGAGGGGACAGTATGGATAGAGAGAGGGGACAGTATGGATAGAGAGAGGGGACAGTATGGATAGAGAGAGGGGACAGTGTGGATAGAGAGAGGGGACAGTGAGGATAGAGAGAGGGGACAGTGTGGATAGAGAGAGGGGACTGTATGGATAGAGAGAGGGGACAGTGTGGATAGAGAGAGGGGACAGTGTGGATGGAGAGAGGGGACAGTTTGGATAGAGAGAGGGTACAATGTGGATAGAGAGAGGGGACAGTGTGGATAGAGAGAGAGGACAGTGTGGATAGAGAGAGGGGACAGTGTGGATAGAGAGAGGGGACAGTGTGGATGGAGAGAGGGGACAGTTTGGATAGAGAGAGGGTACAATGTGGATAGAGAGAGGGGACAGTGTGGATAGAGAGAGGGGACAGTGTGGATAGAGAGAGGGGACAGTGTGGATAGAGAGAGGGGACAGTATGGATAGAGAGAGGGGACAGTATGGATCGAGAGAGGGGACATTATGGATCGAGAGAGGGGACTGTATGGATCGAGAGAGGGGACAGTATGGATAGAGAGAGGGGACAGTATGGATCGAGAGAGTGGACAGTGTGGATAGAGAGAGGGGACAGTGTGGATAGGAAGAGGGGACAGTATGGATAGAGAGAGGGGACAGTATGGATCGAGAGAGGGGACATTATGGATCGAGAGAGGGGACTGTATGCAGCGAGAGAGGGGACAGTATGGATAGAGAGAGGGGACAGTATGGATAGAGAGAGGGGACAGTATGGATAGAGAGAGGGACAGTGTGGATAGAGAGAGGGGACAGTATGGATCGAGAGAGGGGACTTTATGGATCGAGAGAGGGGACTGTATGTATCGAGAGAGGGGACAGTATGGATAGAGAGAGGGAGAGGGGACACTGTGGATAGAGAGAGGGGACAGTGTGGATAGAGAGAGAGGACAGTGTGGATAGAGAGAGGGGACAGTGTGGATAGAGAGAGGGGACAGTGTGGATAGAGAGAGGGGACAGTGTGGATAGAGAGAGGGGGACAGTGTGGATAGAGAGAGGGGACAGTGTGGATAGAGATAGAGGACAGTTTGGATAGAGAGAGGGGACAGTTTGAATAGAGAGAGGGGACAGTGTGAATAGAGAGAGGGGACAGTGTGGATAGAGAGAGGGGACAGTGTGGATAGAGAGAGGGGACAGTGTGGATAGCGAGAGGGGACAGTATGGATAGAGAGAGGGGAGTGGATAGAGAGAGGGGACAGTATGGATAGAGAGAGGGGACAGTGTGGATAGAGAGAGGGGACAGTGAGGATAGAGAGAGGGGACAGTGTGGATAGAGAGAGGGGACTGTATGGATAGAGAGAGGGGACAGTGTGGATAGAGAGAGGGGACAGTGTGGATGGAGAGAGGGGACAGTTTAGATAGAGAGAGGGTACAATGTGGATAGAGAGAGGGTACAATGTGGATAGAGAGAGGGGACAGTGTGGATGGAGAGAGGGGACAGTTTGGATAGAGAGAGGGTACAATGTGGATAGAGAGAGGGGACAGTGTGGATGGAGAGAGGGGACGGTGTGGATAGAGAGAGGGGTCAGTATGGATAGAGAGAGGGGACAGTATGGATAGAGAGAGGGGACAGTATGGATAGAGAGAGGGGACAGTATGGAGAGAGAGGGGACAGGGAGAGAGAGGGGACAGTGAGGATAGAGAGAGGGGACAGTGTGGATAGAGAGAGGGGACTGTATGGATAGAGAGAGGGGACAGGAGGGTACAATGTGGATAGAGAGAGGGTACAATGTGGATAGAGAGAGGGGACAGTGTGGATAGAGAGAGGGGACAGTGTGGATAGAGAGAGGGGACAGTGTGGATAGAGAGAGGGGACAGTGTGGATGGAGAGAGGGGACAGTTTGGATAGAGAGAGGGTACAATGTGGATAGAGAGAGGGGACAGTGTGGATAGAGAGAGGGATAGTGTGGATAGAGAGAGGGGACAGTGTGGATAGAGAGAGGGGACAGTATGGATAGAGAGAGGGGACAGTATGGATCGAGAGAGGGGACATTATGGATCGAGAGAGGGGACTGTATGGATCGAGAGAGGGGACAGTATGGATAGAGAGAGGGGACAGTATGGATCGAGAGAGGGGACAGTGTGGATGGAGAGAGGGGACACTGTGGATAGAGAGAGGGGACAGTGTGGATAGAGAGAGGGGACAGTGTGGATAGAGAGAGAGGACAGTGTGGATAGAGAGAGGGGACAGTGTGGATAGAGAGAGGGGACAGTGTGGATAGAGAGAGGGGACAGTGTGGATAGAGAGAGGGGACAGTGTGGATAGAGAGAGGGGACAGTGTGGATAGAGATAGAGGACAGTTTGGATAGAGAGAGGGGACAGTTTGAATAGAGAGAGGGGACAGTGTGAATAGAGAGAGGGGACAGTGTGGATAGAGAGAGGGACAGTGTGG